>NC_039363.1:74549602-74697298 GCF_003573695.1 Papaver somniferum
CCACCCCCCACCCTATTGCTTTTCAGTAAGAAAGAATATCGCTCATTTCACAAAGTCTTTAGTAAAACAGGATCGAGACCATCCTAAGATGCAAATGGTAAACAATCCATATTACAAAGAAAACAAGGTGAAATTTAGAAAAATATTCATGCAGAATGCGGACCATTAAAGTGACTTATGGCTCTAGTGAATGTTTTGAAATTTTGGACTAGTTATAGTTCCCAAGAAATTTTGCGTTTGGAAAACTACTAGCACATATTATACA
The DNA here is from genome assembly GCF_003573695.1 of Papaver somniferum. Lineage (NCBI taxonomy): Eukaryota > Viridiplantae > Streptophyta > Magnoliopsida > Ranunculales > Papaveraceae > Papaver > Papaver somniferum. Next base: position 74,549,868 of record NC_039363.1, read on the forward strand.
TGGAAGGCCTCACCACCCCTTGTAAATGCTATCTAGTGTACATCAAAAGGACTTGATGGTTATTGTGTATTTAATAGGATCAATGCAGAGAATCCTATACCTTATGGTCTCGTGCAAAGGCTATCATCAAAAGGTTACAGATGGAGCCTAAGGTATGGTTATGCGTACAAACCTACCTTTAACTGCTTGGGGAATATGCAATATTTACTCGGATCTTCACTTATTTGTTTTAGACCCACAATTGGTCAATCATTCTTTGCCTACCAGTTGGTAAATGGATATAAGCATGACATTTTGTGTTCTTACGCATTTTTTGTTGCACTATATATGTGTCATTACGAATACACATCGTACTATGATGGGTCATCAAAATGAATAAGTGACTATGTTGGACAAGAATTTCCAACGATTATCCGCATTTTCAAACCTTTGGCAGGAGATTTATTACTACTAGATTTGCGGGTTTTCATTTTAATGAGATAGTATTCCGTATTTAGGGGGAGATGAGAAAAAAGTAGTTCATAAGGGAACGACATGAATTGTCGTAGTTTCTAAGGGAACAATAGGAATTGTCGTGGTGTGTCCACAATGTGTCTCACATTAATTCTTGTACTCCAAAAATGTAAATGTGAAGTGACAAAGAATAATTGATTTCAGAAAGTGCACTGATATCAGCAACGTGATAAGATCATACATACCAGCTGCAAATAATCGTGCAAGGTTAGAAATCTTCAGTATGGGGTATACCATAGACTAAGTTGTTGCAACTACACTTGGTGGAAGTGTAGTTAAGGCCGTAGCTCCACAAAGGAAAATGGAGAGACCACCAGGTTCGATCAATACTCACCTAGAAAGGAAGTAAATGAGTAAGGCACAACCTAATTTGTATCATTGATGAAATCATCTCATTTTATTGACTCTGACTATGTCCATGAATCAATACTGGAGGATGCTCCGAAGTTTTAAATGGTTCTAGAGAACAATGAAATCCTGACGGATTATGAGAATGCACATGAGTCAATTGAAGGATCATGCGTGCGCAGTGATGATATAATAAATAGTTGCTTCAAAAGTGGAGCAAAATGAGATTGAACTGTGATTTATTTTGATTAATTTCAAATATATATCATATTTGGCCTACGCAATACATGTAGAACTTAGTTCTTTGGCCAATGTACGAGTATTTGGTATGGTAGTTCTAACCAACCAAGTGTAAAGCCTATTGGACATATATGATTAATTTGTCACAAAGCATAATAAGAAGAAAGAAGTCCTAAAGTATAAAGACCCTCCTTGTGGCGCGAGGTTTCTCACAATGCACTGGAATTGTTTGGTTGTAATGAACGTTATAGCGTTCCGCTACTTAGTTAGAGTGGTAATTTCAAAAGGACTTGAAATGCAGCATATGTATGTCATTATTACGTATCTCTGAAAGAATCAAGAGATAACAAATATTTACAAAAGTACTTTATAGACTTTTTGTTTCCCAAATCAAGTGACTCCAAACCACGGAATGCGTTTAGAGTTAGATAGAACGCCCACTTATAGATTGAAACAATCAAGCGGATGTGGTATACCCGTCTAAGTGGCTATTTGATTTGGAGGGGATAGACAAGTAAGGTATTTTTCCTTGCATATTTACAAACAAGTTCCTGATTTGGAATTTTAGCTACCTATGTTGATGTTACAGACATAATGGGTGCTCTTGATGTAATAAGAGATCCTACAAGCTACTCTAAATCCAAATTTGAGATGAGAAACCTGGGAAAGCTCGGCCGAAAATTGAGCTTGTGGTATATTATTCCACTAGTTTGCACATGTCTAAAGTAGTCAGGCAATTTAACAAGGACATGCATCCTTCTAGCACTCCCATGGTTAGTCGAGGTTCTGATGTAAGTAAATGACCAATTCGTCTAAAGGAAGATGACGAAGGTGTGTCGAGAGATGAGTTTCTCTTATCTAAGTACAATAGACGTATTATTGTACTTAGCATAATGTACTCGACCAAATGTTACATCCTCAGTGAACTTGTTAGCTAGATATAGCTCAGCGTCAACGCAACGTCAGTGGAATAGTATAGTGAATGTAATCATATACTTAAAAGTAACCATTGACATGGGTTTGTTTTATCCCTGCAAAGACATAAAAAGGAATGCTAACGATAGTGCAATCCAAAGGTTGTTGATTATGAAAGAACAATAATCTCTTCTCTAATGAAAGTAATCAGGGGGAGATATAGTAGACAATTTTCTAAGTCATTAACGATATTCAGTACGAAAAGTACATGACCAAAGGACTTGTCTGGAACAACGCTGGAAGTAACCAGGGGGAGATGCCGACATCAGGGGGAGGATCCAAGGATATGATGTTGAAATATTTTACTTCGAAATTGAACCTATGTTGTACTATTTTTCCCTTTGATCGAGAATAGTTTTTTCCAAAGGGTTTTGTTACTCGACAAGGTTTTTAGCGAGACAACACTAAAAGCGTCAAGTATGTTGAACGTTGAAGACATAAAGATCACGTTGATATTATTGAAAATATCTGAATCAAAGAAATGAAACGCGATAGTCTATTAAGCAACGTAATTTCCAGAATCAACAAAATGGTCTTATAAACATTCAAGTCAACAAAGTAAAGTGTGATAAACTTCTTTTAACTGCATTAGACTAATGAAAATTTTCTAACATCAGGGGGAGCATCTAATGGTGTGTTGAACTATTTTCCTTCACCGAGGCTACTTTTTCCCATGGGGTTTTGTTACTCGGTAAGGTTTTTAATGAGACAACAACAAACACCGGGAATGTAATTTCCAAGCTAAGGCTATTATCTTTCCCACGAGGATTTTCTGCCTTAGGAGTTGTGAAGCAACTAGTCAACTTCAATGGAGCAAAGTGATCATCTGCAACAGATTACCTTTACTTGCACCTCTCACGTTGTACTCTTTTCCCTTCGTCAAGGTTTTATCCCACTGGGTTTTCCTCGTCAAGTTTTTAATGAGGCAACGTACACGCATCCAACTATGTTCTAAGTTTAATTAATTTTGTACTCTTTTCTTTAGTTCAGGTTTTGTCCCTATGGGTTTTTCCTGACGAAGTTTTAACGAGGCAATTAACTTAGACTCTTCGATCTTTGAAGATCGTATTACATGTGATGAACTACATATAAAATGCGAGATAACATGTAAAGTACTACATGTGAATAGTTGTACCAAGGTTTTATCCCACTGGGTTTTTCCTTGTCAAAGTTTTAATGAGGAAATTGATTCCGGCACAAGTTTTCAAGGAGAGGATGACATTTGAAGACCTACATTCAAAGCACTATATGTGAAGCACTATATCTGGAGTTCCATTATTGAACCGCACAAGGGGGAGTGTTAAAGGGCCCATGCCCATGGATGTGCGGTTCATCCAGTTACCCCTTTATATGTGTATATTGTAACCTATGTAATAGAACTACTAATCTCTCTAATATGATGGTTCTTCTTCTTGTCTCTACGTCTCCTTCCTTCACCTCTGATTCTCCTCAATCAACATTACATTAATTAAGAGGACATTTATAATGAAAAAATTATAAAATGATTCATTATGAGCAATTAATGAGACACTTAATGAATTAAACATTTATAATGTTTTTAAGTTGAACCAAAACCATTGATTTATATTCTCGCTAGATAAATCTGAACCTCTTTATCTTGCTTTAACTTGTCCAAAATGTGTATCGAAGTGTGCGCGAAAAAACTAATTTCTTAAAAGCAACCAAAGAAAACAGAAAAAGAATAGAAGTTGTGTGAGTTAACTGGTAGATGGGAGGAACTACCACCAAACCATTTCTAATCTTTTTATGAAATTACAAATCAGCGTTATGCGTCATTTTTTAAAAAAGTGGCCATAAAATGGACTATATTCCTTAGAAATATATATATTCCACCAAACAGAATAACATAGAGCATACAGAATGTGGTGTTTACAAACCGCAATCGCACAATAATATGTCCTTAGTCGCACTTGTATTACGTCTTTTATACTTTAAAATATGGTGCACAAACAATTGATCACGTGAAATCTGGTGAAAACTACAATTTTCACTTCATTCACTTTAAAAACTACTTCTTTGCATATACAAAATCATCTTCGCAATCTTTGCAAACGTTTCTGTATATATATATTCTGAATTTAATTAGGGAACTATGCAGAACAAGCTGGACATGTTCTTCCTATTTTACTCACAAAGTATATATATATATACATACACACAACTTATAATGTTGATGTTATCATAAGCACCACAATTACCAATGAAAGATCGATTTCATCATTTTTTGAAAGAAAGTTACTAAATTCTATTCAGACAACAAACACCACAGTTTTGGCAAAGTTCCTTTTGATCTTAGTAATTAATGAAGTAGAATTCTGTAAACATCCGTTCCAAGATGATCAATACAAATGAAACTAGTAGTTTTCTTAGTTGGTTGTTAATCTTGTTTAATTGCAAAGATTTCTCACCTCATTGCGGCCAAAATTAGGTCAAGTGGGCAGATGTCGTGGTTGATTCCAATCTTGGTTAACCGCAAAGATTACTGACCTCATTGCGGCAGAATAAGGTCAAGTGGGAAGATGTCGTGTTTTCCTTTTTGGATGTTTTTGTTTTTCGTTAACCAAAGAATGACAGAGATGCAACTGTTTTCCTTTTAAATACATTCAACAATATTTATGATGATAATGGAAGAATGACGATGATGAAACTATTTCAGTAAACCGTATAGAATTTTGCATATAGTATCTTTAATCAAAATGAATAATAACATAGATTTACCTGATTCGATGCTAAGCAGAAGCGCTATTACATAAACCTCATACTTTGTGGATATATCTTTTTAAAGTGAAACGATGCATTGGTTTCACAAGGTAACCGCAAATTATTTTCTCAAACGTCACACAATAATCTGCTCAGGGCATACATCATCATCATTTTCTAGCTCCATGGACTTTTGTAAAACAACAGATCTGGAAAAGACACATCTTGATTGGCACATTCATTTAAGAGTTACGTAAACCACTTATGTGAATGGATTTATCAGAAGAAAATATTACACTCCTCGACGGAGGTGGATTTAATCTTTATTATAAACCCAATATATAAACCCAATACTTCGTGGATATATATTTTTAAGGCGAAATGATACATTGAGGCCACCAAGTAACCGCACCTCATTCTCTCTCCTGTCGCACAAAGATGTGGTTAGGGCACAGGTCATTATCATTTTATAGCTCCGTGGACTTTTGTCAAGCTACAGCTCTGGAAAAGACACATCTTAGAGTGACGTAAAATACTTAAGTGAGTTACAAATGGGATTAGGAGTTTGTTTTCGATCTTGGTAAATTGCAAAGATTTTAGGTTTTAGGTTTTAGGTTTTTATCTTTCTCGTGGGTCTGGTGGCAAATCTATGCTATCAAGATTTTTTATATAATAAAGTTAATGGCGTCCTATGGTGGTGGTGCTGCATTATATAATCAAGCATGTTTTGAAAGAAGACGATCTAATTCGGCGAAATAATTCTGATTTTGATAACTTTGACATCAATTTGGGCATATTACTTCTTTTTTATGGAACCATCGTACATATATGATGTCAATGATGAAGATTCAAAAGATCAAGAAACAAACCAGTTTGGAATCATTAACAGGATGTCAATTTCTTCAGCATACAAGCTTAGTACAGTTTTCGTTTTTTGTTTCTTAAATCTGTAAATTTAATACTAATTGTTATTTTCTGTTTTATGATGTAATTGATCACGATATAAGTAAAATATCATATAAATAAAATTACGAGGCATTGCCTTTTTCCTTCAAACACAAACAAATAAATTAGACTCCTCGTTGACAGTGGATAAAATCTTTCTCATAGCGATTATGTAATCATAAGCTCATACTTTGTGGCTATATTTTTTTAAAGTGAAACGATGCAGTGGTTTCAAAGTTTAATCGCAAACTATTCTCTCAAACATCCTACAATATCTGGTTAGCACACACCACACGTCATCATCATTATGTAGCTCCGTGGACTTTTGTGAAACAACAACTAAAAGACACATCTTGATTGATACATACATACTAGAGTGACGTAAAGTGGATGTTTCAAAAGAAAATAATATTACTCCTCCTTCGTTGTGGAAATAATCTTTCTCATAACGATTAAATAATCATAAACATCATATGTACTTTGTGGATATTTTTTTTAAAACGAAGTGATGCATTGGTTTTGCATTGTAACCGCACCCTATTCTGTCAATGGTCACGCAGTTATCTGGTGAGGACACAGGTCATCATCATTCTGGAAAAGACACTTCTTGATTGGTACATACATTTTAGAGTGACGTAAACTATGTAAGTGAGTGGATGTTTCAAAATAAAATAATTACACTCCTCGTTGGCCGAGGATTTGATCTTTATCATAGCGATTATGATCATAAACCTAATACGTTGAGGATATATTTTTGAAGGTGAAATCATACATTGGTTTCGCAGCGTAACCGGAACTCCGACTCCCAACTGTAGGACAATAATCTGGTAAGGGCACACGTCATCATCGTTTTTCTCCCCCGTCACTCTTGTGTTACGTCTTTTATACTCTAAAATATGGTGCACAAACAATTGATCACGTGAAATGTGGGCAAAATAAACTTTTCACCGTATAATTTTGTGTATAATAACTTAATTAAATCAACTTGAATAAAAACATAAATTTACCTGATTAATATACTAAGCAGAAGCGTGACGATATAATCATGAACCTCATACTTTGTAGATATATTTTTTTAAAGCGAAATGATGTATCTGGTAAGAGCACATGTCATCATCATTTTGTAGCTCTGTGGACTTTTGTCAAGCTACATGCTACAACTCTGGGAAATACACATCTTAGATTGTCATAAACTACTTACATGTGTGGATGTTTCAAAAGAAAATAGTTACTTTCCTCGTTGTCTGTGGATTTAATCTTTATCATAGCGATTATGTAACTCACCCCTGAAAAAATATGATACGTAAGGAGTTATAATAATTATTATACTAAAAGGGAGGGACATCTCAGGATTTTCAGGTCCCAAATACTACCACCAAACCATTTCTAATCTTTTTATCATATTGCAAATCAGCGTTATGCTTCATTTTACAAAAAAGTGGCCATAAAATGGACTCTATTCCTTAGAAATATATATATATTCCACCAAACAGAATAAAATAGAGCATACAGAATGTGGTGTTTACAAACCGTAATCACACAATAATATTTCCTTAGTCATACTTGTATTACGTCTTTTATACTTTAAAATATGGTGTACAAACAATTGATCACGTGAAATCTGGTGAAAACTACAATTTTCACTTCATTCACTTTAGAAACTACTCCTTTGCATATACAAAATCATCTTTGCATTCTTTGCAAACATTTCTGTATATATATTCTGAATATAATTAGGGAACTATGCAGAACAAGATGGACATGTTCTTCCGATTTTACTCACAAAGTATATATATACATACACACATCTTATAATGTTGATGTTATCATAAGCACCACAATTACTAATGAAAGCTCGATTTCATCATCTTTTGAAAGAAAGTTACTAAATTCTATTCATACAACAAACACCACAGTTTTGGCAACGTTCCTTTTGATCTTAGTAATTAATGAAGTGGAATTCTGTAAACATCCGTTCCAAGATGATCAATACAAATGGAACTAGTAGTTTTCCTAATTGGTTGTTAATCTTGGTTATTGCAAAGATTTCTCACCTCATTGTGGATAGAATAAGGTCAAGTGGGTAGATGTCGTGGTCGATTCCAATCTTGGTTAACCGCAAAGATTATTGACCTTATTGCGGGCAGAATAAGGTCAAGTGGGTAGATGTCGTGTTTTCCTTTTTGGATGTTTTTGTTTTTTGTTAACCAAAGAATGACATAGATGCAACTGTTTTCCTTTTAAATACAATTATTAAACAATATTTATGATGATAATGGAAGAATCACAAGGTAACTGCAAATTATTCTCTCAAACGTCGCACAATAATCTGCTCAGGGCACACATCATCATCATTTTCTAGCTTCGTGGACTTTTGTAAGATAACAGATCTGGAAAAGACACATCTTGATTGGTACATTCATTTAAGAGTTACGCAAACCACTTATGTGAGTGGATTTTCAGAAGAAAATATTACCCTCCTTATTGGCGGTGGATTTAATTCTAATCATAAACCTAATACTTTGTGGATATATATTTTTAAGGCGTAATGATGCATTGGCGTCACAGTGTAACCGCACCTCATTCTCTCAGTTGTCGCACAAAGATGTGTTTAGGGCACATGTCATTATCATTTTGTAGCTCCGTGGTCTTTTTTCAAGCTACGTCTCTAGAAAAGACACATCTTAGAGTGACGTAAACTACTTAAGTGAGTTACAAATGAGATTAGGAGTTTGTTTCCGATCTTAGTTAATTGCAAAGATTTTAGGTTTTAGGTGTTTATCTTTCTCGTGGGTCTGATGGAAAATCTATGCTATCAAGATTTTTTATATAATAGCGTTAATGGCGTCCTATGGTGGTGGTGCTGCATTATATAATCAAGCATGTTTTGAAAGAAGACGATCTAATTCGGCGAAATAATTCTGATTTTGATAACTTTGACATCAATTTGGGCATATTACTTCTTTTTTATGGAACAATCGTACATATATGATGTCAATGATGAAGATTCAAAAGATCAAGAAACAAAATGGTTTGAAACCATTAACATGATGTCAATTTCTTCAACAGACTAGCTTAGTACAGTTTTCGTTTTTTGTTTCCTAAATCTGTAAATTTAATAATAATTGTTATTTTCTGTTTTATGATGTAATTGATCACGATGTAAGCAAAATATCATATAAATAAAATTACGAGGCATTGCCTTTTTCCTTCAAAAACAAACAAATAAATTAGACTCCTCGTTGGCAATGGATAAAATATTTCTCATAGCGATTATGTAATCATAAACTTCATACTTTGTGTCTATATTTTTTTTAAGTGAAACGATGCAGTGGTTTCAAAGTATAACCGCAAATTATTCTCTCAAACATCCCACAATAATCTGGTTAGGACACACGTCATCATCATTATGTAGCTCAGTGGACTTTTGTGAAACAACAGCTAAAAGACACATCTTGATTGGTACATACATATTAGAGTGACGTAAGGTGGATGTTTCAAAAGAAAATAATATTATTCCTCCTTGGTTGTGGATATAATCTCCCTCATAACAATTAAGTAATCATAAACCTCATATGTACTTTGTGGATTTTTTTTTTTAAAATGGAAGTGATGCATTGGTTTTGCATTGTAACCGCACCTATTCTCTCAATGGTCACGCAGTTATCTGGTGAGGGCACAGGTCATCATCATTCTGGAAAAGACACTTCTTGATTGGTACATACATTTTAGAGTGACGTAAACTATGTAAGTGAGTGGATATTTCAAAATAAAATAATTACACTCCTCGTTGGCCGAGGATTTGATCTTTATCATAGCGATTATGTATCATAAACCTAATACTTTGAGAATATATTTTTGAAGGAGAAATTATACATTGGTTTCGCAGCGTAACCGGACCTCCGACTCCCAACTGTAGGACAATAATCTGGTGAGGGAACACGTCATCATTGTTTTTTCTCCCCCGTCACTCTTGTGTTACGTCTTTTATACTATAAAATATGGTACACAAACAATTGATCACGTGAAATGTGGTGCAAAATAAACTTTTCACCGTATAATTTTGTGTATAGTAACTTAATTAAATCAACTTGAATAAAAAAATAAATTTACCTGATTAATATACTAAGCAGAAGCACGACGATGTAATCATGAACCTCATACTTTGTGGATATATTTTTTTAAAGCGAAATAATGCATCTGGTCATTTTGTAGCTCTGTATATTTTTGTCAAGCTACATGCTACAACTCTGGAAAATACACATCTTAGAGTGTCATGAACTACTTACGTGCATGGATGTTTCAAAAGAAAATAGTTACTTTCCTCGTTGGCTGTGGATTTAATCTTTATCATAGCGAGTATGTAACTTACCCCGATACATAAGGAGTTATAATAATATTATACTAAAAGGGAGGGACATCTCAGGATTTTCAGGTCCCAAAGACTACCACCAAACCATTTCTAATATTTTTATCAAATTGCAATTCAGCGTTATGCTTTACAAAAAAGTGGCCATAAAATAGACTCTCTTCCTTATAAATATATATATTCCACAAAGCAGAATAAAAATAGAGAATACAGAATGTGGTGTTTACAAACCGCAATTGCACATTAATATCTCCTTAGTCGCACTTGTATTATGTCTTTTATACTTTAAAATATGGTGCACAAACAATTAATCACGTGAGATCTAGTGAAAACTAAAATTTTCACTTCATTCACTTTAAAAACTACTCTTTTGCAAACTCAAAATCATCTTTGCATTATTTGCAAACGTTTCTGTATATAAATTCTGAATATAATTAGGGAACTATGCAGAACAAGCTGGACATGTTCTTCTTATTTTACTCACAAAGTATATATATATATATATATATACATACACACCGCTTATAATCTTGATGTTGTCATAAGCATCACAATTACCAATCAAAGCTCGATTCCATCATCTATTGAAACAAAGTTACTAAATTCTATTCATACAACAAACACCACAGTTTTGGCAACGTTCCTTTTGATCTTAGTAATTAATGAAGTGGAATTCTATAAACATCTGTTCCAAGATGATCAATAAAAATCGAACTAGGAGTTTTCCTAGTTGGTTTTTTCCTATCTTGTTTAATTGCAAATATTTCTCACCTCATTGCGGATAGAATAAGGTCAAGTGGATAGATGTTGTGTTTTCCTCTTTGGATGTTTTTGTTTTTTGTTAACCAAAGAATGCAGAGATGCAACTGTTTTCATTTTAAATACAATTATTCAGCAATATATATGATGATGAAACTATGTCAGTAAACCATATAGAATTTTGTGTGTAATCACTTAAATCAACATGAATAATAACATAGATTTACCTGATTCCGATGATAAGCAGAAGCGCCATTACATAAACCTCATACTTTGTGAATAAATTTTTTTAAAGTGAAACGGTGCATTGGTTTCACAAGGTAACCGCAAATTATTCTCTCAAAAGTCGCACAATAAACTGGTTAGGGCACACATCATCATCATTTTCTAGCTCTGTGGACTTTTGTAAGACAACATATATGGAAAAGACGGTGGATTTAATCTTTATGATAAACCTAATACTTTGTGGATATATTTTTTTAAGGTGAAATGAAGCATTGGGGTCACCGTGTAATCACACCCCGTTCTCTCACCTGTCGCACGAATATCTGGTTAGGCACACGTCATTATCATTTTGTAGCTCCGTGGACTTTTGTCAAGCTACAACTCTGGAAAAAACACATATTAGAGTGACGTAAACTACTTAAGTGAGTTACAAATGAGATTAGGAGTTTTTTTTTCCGATCTTGGTTAATTGCAAAGAGTTTAAGTTTTAGGTTTTTATCTTTCTCGTGGGTCTGATGGCAAATCTATGCTATCAAATTTTTTTATATAATAGCGTTAATGCGTCCTATGGTGGTGGTGCTGCATTTCAGGCTTTTCAGGTCCCAAAGATTACCACCAAACGATTTTTAGTCTTTTTATCAAATTCCAAATTTGCGTTATGCTTCATTTTACAAAAAAGTGGCCATAAAGTGGACTCTCTTCCTTAGAAATATATATATTCCACCAAGCAGAATAAAAATAGAGCATACAGAATGTGGTGTTTACAAACCGCAACTGCACATTAGTATCTCCTTAGTCGCACTTGTATTACGTCTTTTATACTTTAAAGTTTAAAATATGGTGCACAAACAATTGATCAGGTGAAATCTGGTGAAAACTACAATTTTCACTTCATTCACTTTAAAAACTATGACATTCAATCTTCTTTGCAAATAAAAAATCATTTTTGCATCCTTTGCAAACGTTTCTGTATATATATTCTGAATATAATTAGGGAACTATACAGATCAAGATGGGGATGCATGGCCGACTAGGTAGTGTTTCCGCTAAATGTTGGGACATTGTTTAAATAGCCTACCTTTGGTTTTTTCCTTCTTTTTTTTTTGCGTTACACCTATGGTCCAACCATCCCAGCCAGCCCACCCCAAACAAATCGCATTTTAATATTTTCCTTCGTCGCACTTGTATTACGTCTTTTACACTTTAAAATATGGTGCACAAATAATTGATCATGTCAAATGAGGAGCAAAATACAATTTTCACCATATAGAATTTTTTGTATAGTAAGTTAAATAAACATCATTAACAACGTAGATTTACCAGATTTATATACTAAGAAAAAGCACGATGATATAATCATCAACCTCATACTTTCTTCTAATTTAGTTGCTAAGTTTCATATTTTTCCCCATTTTATCCTATCTAATTTACCTCTATGTTGGAATCAGGTCATAGTATTGAGAATTGTGTAATTCTATTTCCCATGCATATCTTAAATACTCATCTCTTTATACATCCTTGATTCCCTTCTTCTCCGACTAAAACAAACTCTCTCTCTCTAAACCAAAAAACTGGACTAGGGGTGTAAATAATACCCCAAAATACTCAGCCTTCCTGTATCCGCCCGAGCCCGCCTGTACCCGAAGTAGCCCAAAGCCTGTTATGGCCCGTCATGGACCACCCGACCTGGCCTGGATTAATTTATTGGGCGGTCTCGGGCTTTGCGATTAATTATGATGCCCGGCCTGATACCCGGCCTGGTGCCCGGCCTGAAAGCCTTCTATGTGCCATTAATCATTTAATATCCTCTTAAAAAGACTTAAAAGTTACAATTTTATAATTGTCAATTTCGTGTCAAGAAAAATAAAATATATAATTGGTTTTTTACTTATAATTAACCTTTTAAAAACATTAATGGTAATATATTTTCTTATTAGAAAGTTTATTGTACTCTAATTAATTATTTATTATAGGCTAAAATTAAAAATTTGTCAGTATAATTTAAATATAAAATAATACTATCACTTACGATATGAGATGTTGGAAAGGAAAGGATATTGTATTTTATACCGTTCATTTGAAAATTTAAACTTAAAGAAAAAAAATCAAAATAGTGGCCTGTCCGGCCCGATCTGGCCTGCCCGTATAAAAAGCGGGCTTTGGACGGTCTTTGGGTAGCAAATTATCTACTTGTACCCGGCCTGTCCGGCCTGAATTTGTTTACGGGCTCACAAATATTAAGCCTGGCCTGCCCGGCCCGTCTTAGTTTTTGGATCGGGCGGCCCGGCCTGCCCGAATTTACACCCCTAAACTGGACATATATCTTATATACAAGTTTAGGGGTAATTTTGGAAAAAAAAATCCTCTCTCTACTTTCCTTAATTTGTGTGCAAAAACCATTTTAAGCAAGTATCCTATTTCTGAGGGAGTGTGACACCTAAAATTTAAGACGTTGTCTACCAAAGTTTCATCCGACTCCAATGCAACAGTCAATTAAGGTCATAAAGAATAAATAAAGATGACCCTGTAATTGTACGTCGTGGACCTTGTCTGTTGGTTTTCACGCCGGTATTTGAAGGAAGGATATGGAACTGTTTTGACCCTTCTGCCTTTAAGCGTCCAATATATTCATTTGACGTTTCGATTCTACCAGTCATTTAAGATGGGTACTAATATGATACAGAGACAGACCTACCCCTACTATTTATAAACACATTCCTTTAACTGTCTCCACTCTTCACCTTCATTGTGTTTGGTGATGGCTTCATCTTCAGGTAAGCATTTGTTTTTTGTTTTATGTTATCATGTTCTCTTCGACTTCTGGCTATTAACGTATCTCTCTTCCTTTTTATGATGGAAAAGTTTATACTGGAATCTCTCATCGGTTCCGGCTAGATAACGAGAGGTTGAAGCAGGTGAAATATGAAGAGGCTACTGGTACTGCCGAAGAAGTCCGTTTTATTGTACCAGCTCAGGTGTCCGTTCGGATCCTGCTCCAGCTGCAGTTGGTCCTCTTCCCGGTTTAGCACATGTCCCAGAAAAACAGGTATTGACCTTGTCGTTCTCTGTGATTTATATCTAAACTAGTCTTGTCCCATTCTTCCATTTTATCAAAACTGCTCTTGTCCCACTCTTCCATTGTATCGTTATCAGGTTCTGACTACAACAAAAATAACCAGGGATCATCCATAAAAACTGTGCCCCAAATTCTGGATGTCTGATAAATGCCCATATAATTCTGTAGAGTATTCTTCAAATCACAGTTTTTTCCGCAACAAAAAGTGTTACTTGTAACAGGAAGGTCACAAATATTTACTGTACGTGATCTAAGAACACTTATTCCTTAGAATTTGTGATCTGTAGGTTGGGTTTTAAAACTTTACCTTGAATAATTGGTGATATTTTCAATGAGTTTTCTCACAAATTCACACTATACAAATAGTGGTACAACCATCTATAATCCATTTTCACCTGTAAATCAAAATTAAACCTAATACTAAAAATATTAAAAATTGAATACGTAAAACTATGTCAGTGAACAGAAAAATAGGAAAATCCATTTTCACCTGAAAATCAAAATTGAACCTAATAAATACAAATTCAATATATGTGATCTATTGTTGTTTTTGCTGTAGTGTCTGGAGGCATATCTCGCAGAGATTCGTAGAAAAAGATGGGAAACGGTTGAAGAACATCTTGAAGATGTTGTTGGACTATGCCGTCCTCAAAGTAGAGATAAAAGGGCTATTAATAATTTGAAGGCTGCAAAAAAAGCTTTGGATGCAGCGAAAGTCATGCGGGCGGCTCGAGATAGAGCAAAGGAGGCAGCAGTTCGTCGGACAAGGGACGCTGTGGAAACGACGGCTGAGAAACATCTTCTACGTAGAGCCAAGAAGCGCGAGATCCGTGATCGTGAAGAACTTCTTTTCAGGCTTGTTTCTGCATACACTGAAACTTTATGTCTTTATAATTAGGTGTTAACCCTTTGGATTGTGAACTTAGGGGAAGGCCTTTTTTTTTCAGACGTTTAATTGGTTGTTTTTTCACCGGATTAGACTACTAAATCCCCATGAATTAGGTTACTATCATCATTGGATTTTTCTTTTCTTTTTTTCTTTTTTTTTAATAGGAAAGAAGATATTGTTTGAAGTGTGTGGGCTTCCAACTCAAAATCAATTGGCAATGAGTGGAGTGGCTCACCACCTTATATATTAAGATCTAGGCTAAGGAGTTAGCAATGTGGGACTATCTTATAGTTTCTCCAACATGCTCCCCCTCCATGCTGCACATTGCGGTACACACCTTCGGTGTGTGTATCATCTCTGTAAATGATATATGGAGAGGAGTATTTAAGATCGTGCACACATTTCCCCATATAATGACTTGATTCCAACATAGGGGTGGATTAGGATAAAAAGTGGAAAAATATGAAATCTAACAAGTAAATTGGGACAACAAAATTTCTCAATATAGATTTCTAAACTAGGATGGAGGGAGAAGAAACAAAATGCCCAGTTTGTTCTGCAAAGTGGTTAAATGTATTATTAAAATAGGATATACAGAAACATTTACAAAGGAGGAAACAATAATTTTATATGGGCCAAAAAGGACTAAATACAGTATATCTTTTAAAGTAATATTTTCCTTTGCGCGATTTTTCACGTGATTAACTGTTTGTGCACCATGTGATGGTTTACGTGTGTAGACCACCACCTCCAGTGGCGGAGCCACGTTAGGACTGTCCTCCCTAGAATCCCCAAATTGTAAATTCATCCCTAGGTTTTTAGCAGTTTTATAAATTTGTCCCCGTTGAATTTAGAGAAAAAACATTAATACTTGCCTAAATCTTGCATGTCTTACAAAATGTTTCAAAAATGTTAGTAATGGGTCCGATTAGTATTAAAATTTGCCTCTCTGTATCAAATTTGCGGTGATATACCAAAAGTACCATCATATACAAAAGCGTCTAATTTTTTTTTTGGCATTGAGTCATATCATTTTCTACCGTATAGATTTGTCCTCCCAACAGTTTTAAACAATCACACAACCTCAGATTGATGAATAATTAAATAATTACTAAGAAAATAGATAAGTAAATTGTATTTTGCACCATATTTGTATATTGTATTATAGTTTTACGTGCAAATTCTACTTTGCACAACACTTCCTCTCCATTTAATTTGAATTCTTATCTGTACTTAATTAGTTAATTGTCACGACAATTCAAATGTCGTGAAGCACGATTGGAAATGGAATTAATCTGACTCAATATCTATGACGTCGGGATCCATAGGACGACATTTATTTGCTTTCTTTGGTTTCTCTTCCAGATCATCCGATAGTAATGCACGCTCTTCTTCCCATACACGGCCAAGTTCCAAGTCATGCAACGTGTCTATTATTCGGTTTTGTCCTGTCTCAAGATCATCTTTGTTCGTCTCACCTATCAACCGCATCACGGTTAATAACCTTTCATTTCTTTCCTTCTCTATCCATTGTTGCCCTGTCATGGGGGATTTAGCATTTTCTCTTCGTCGATAATAATCACTCCAAACTTCTTTCTAAATGTATTTGGAATTTTTCACGTATAATTATAAACCCTTTAGTTTCCCCTCCTTTTAAACTACTCTCACTTGGTAGTCACAATTATTCATTGGTATAAATTTTAAGTTTCTGAAGGGTCACGCCTGTTCCCAAGAAAACCATCCAACCTCTTTAATTAATGGGCGGGCTTTAATTTTATTGCTGGAATCTTGCAACAATGAACAATACTAAAAGAGCAAGGAATGGCAAATTCATTAAAATTATTTTGTTTCCTTCAAAAAAAAAATAAAAATATATATATATATATATATATATAATTTATAGTTACAAGAGACATATGTACTTCAATACTTCCTTGGTAGTTGGGAATGATGGAACTGACACATCTTGCGGGGAAATGATAAACAAGAGACAGAAGTCGGGCCATTAGAAACAACGTTGACTACTCCCGTGTAAACTGAACTGTTTTTTAAATTTTTCAGAGAACAAGAATTAATAGATTTTCTGAAGAATGTTTCCTTGGAGGCAGGTATCTAAATATTTAAATATTTTTCAGAGAACAAGAATTATGCAAAGTTTCTCCCTGGGAGGGTTAAATGGAAGTGGAAGTGGTTGTCTAATGTAGTAAATACTCTTAATGTTTTTGCTCTTCCCAATCCATCACCGATTCACCGGCTAAGTTATCTCTTGATCCATCTATGCTATAAATACAAGAGTTTTCTTCTACAGGTTTTGCTCAGAAAAGTAAAAAAACTCAGGGAATCGATTTTTTTAGAGAGAGAGATAGAAAACTAAGACAATGGCTGCTCAACAGAGAAATTATGTTCGAAGATATAAGAAAAAGATTGATGGTGAGATGCTTGAGGTGATACCACTTCCGCGAGAGAGAGAACCCTCTCCCATTCATAATAATATTTCCAGGGCCTTCATTTTTGAAAATGTACCAAAAGAAGAAATAGTCGATGAAGATACTCCACCTCCTCCACACAAGACTTGGTATGCTTTTTTCCGAAGTTTCCGTACGCTTTGGAAGGAGTGTGGTGACGAGATAGCTGATGATGAGTACGACGAGGAGGATTTCTATAGGCATATTTTTCCAAAGGTAAGAAGGTTCCGGGTGATCGACGGTATGAAGACTGAGATCCTGGAGGAACAACCCCAACCTATTAGATAGGTTAAAATCACGAGTACTTTGCAAATATTTGCTATCTCACAGTTGTAAGGGGAAAAAGTATCTAAGAAGGAAAAATCTCGTAAGCTTTATTTATTTTGTCGGTGTTAATTAATTATTTTATTTAAATTTTGTTCTTGTTTTTTAGGTTACATTTTGTAAGATGATGATCGTATTGAAATGGCCTGGAATGGAGATGGATGTTAATTTTATATGGGTATGGTCTATATGGAATGTATGGTACGTTATATATATATATATTAATTTATGGTATTAATGGAAATAAAATTGAGTTGTTCTTCCCAAAGATGATCGATGAAATTGGTAGAAGATAAAAATGACGACAACTAGTTTTTTATTCCGCCCTCCTTGACTAAGAGATAAAGATGACGATAACTAGTTTTATATTTCCGCCCTCTTTGACTTCATATCAACTCTGATCGAAGTCCATCTATCCCCTAATTTATATGAATCGAATTTTTTTTGATGGTGCCTTTAAGGAGGAGGTTCTCCAGAACCCAGGTAATTTATGTTCGACGCTTAAGGATCGAGGAAATGCAATTTGCAGAAGGAGTTTCTCCAAAATGCGTCAAACTGTATAGTTTAACTTTCTAGACACATTCTTAAATACTCCTCTCTATATATATTCCTTTAACATTTCTTCTCTTTAGTCAAAGTATTTATTTTTTTGAGTTCTTCCAAGTTTAGAACAAAAAACTAGGACTTCTAAAAACTAGGAGCTTAAATATTAATCTGGAGTCTCCAAGTTTTGAAGTGTAAATTGGCTTTTGCACTATATTTCACGTGATTAATTTTTTCCGGAACATAATTTTGGTGGTAATTTTTCAAGTGAAAATTGTCTTGTGCACTTCATTTCACGTATTTAATTGTTATGTTGCACCATGAACTAATCAGAATTAGCCAATTAGATGATCTACCTATGCACCTCTTAATGGCAATTCTGGAAGGTTTATCGAATAATGCAGCGTCTAGAGTTAGGTTTTGAAAATATGCTTGCATGGAGTAATGATGTTTTTGGAGAAGGTGTTCATGGATTTGAATTGTCTTTAATAGTAAAGAGATATGACGTTTAACCAGACGTCATAAATAGCTTAATGGAGCTATACTTTCTACCAGTGGCGGAGCCACGTTAGGACTAGGGAGGACAGTTGTCCTGGCTGATCAAAAAAAAGGAGAGGATCCCCAAATTGTAAATTCATCCCTAGATGGCGGGTCTTCCCTCTAAATTTGTATCATTTAGCTGTGATGTAGCATTTCTTTTGTAGTATATGGCTTGTAATGTTGACCTCTGCAATACAGCCTGGACTTTTCATTTAGTTAAGGACCTGGCCATGGATAGTGTACCATACCCGAATCCACATCCGAGAGTTAAAAATTCTGCAAATGCAAAGTGTTTGGAACCGCACCGTATGGTCCAATTGTGTTAGTATAAAGATGCAGTTCCTAAACATAGATCCAATAGACTTGACTGGACACAGTTACGTCTGATCATAACACTTAGTGTCGCTTATTTTCATAATTAAGATAATTACTAAAATGATCAACGGTTGTGACGAATAGTATGTTACTCTTCCCAACCATATTATAAGAGAAAGAGAGAAGAAGCCTTTCAGTTTCTTATTCAGTTTCTTAAGATCAGAGACGTGGACAATTTCAGTTTCTATTCTCAGAGAAATTATTAAAGAATGCCGCGAGGGTTGAATTGTGACAAGGCATAGTAGAGGAACAGATGTATGATCAAATCCCTCTTGGACTTGGGAAAGTTACGAAAAGACCAAAATTTAATCTTCCCTCTTCTAATCATGTAAAAAAATTTAGCATGCAAAATTTGTGGAATCTAATATTCTTGCAAAAGTGAAATTGACCATGAATGTTAGGTTTAGAAAATTCACAGTGCTTGTTATTGAAAATGTTGTTCCACCAATTTTTCAGAGTGTTGCTGGAAATGGGATAGTGCTGCTTCTGGGGGTGAAGAGAGAAAACATGAGTTGCAAGAAAATGTTAATGCAATTGGGAGTGTTAGTGGGAGTGGTAGTGGTGGTGGAAATGATGATGGGAACATGGCTAGAGATGAGGTGGCAGCAGCCTCTTCTGGTGAGGAGCAAGGAGGAAAAGATGCTCCTCCTAACCCATTTGGAGATAGGGTATAGGGAGTCAGAGATGGTTGGGTGGTGTTTGCAACTCATCCACGACGTGGTCGATTTGTGATCAATGAAGGGGTGGTGTTGGTGGGTGATCGGTACGCGGTGTGTGGTGGAGTACGTCAAGGATTTTATACTGTTACCATGCCAGCACCTGTCAGGGCAGCAATCCGAGAGAATGCCTCCCTTCCCATTCATCCTCATACTGTAACTTTCCCACAATTGGACATGGTGACCCCTGTGATTGGTCGAATTGCCACTGAAGTAGCAGCCATTGCTAATGCAGGACATGGTGAAGTCAATCCACCCCAAGATGGCCAAAATCCAGAGCCTGAGCCAGAGCCAATGCATCCCAATCTAGAAGGAGTTCAAGTAGTATATCCAGTTGGTCATGATCCTGCAGGCGAAGCTACAGGGCCATCTGGAGATGCTGCTGGCAACTAATATGGTAATTTTCACAAAAAAACTCTGAGAGAAGTGAGGAATAGCCAACAGGTGTATGAATATATAAACACCTTGAATTTTTTTGGTAAACTATAAACTTTTATGATTTTTGTGTCCGAGGATAGTATGCTTATTGTTTTTTTTTGGTAATTAACTTCAGTTAAGGACAAACAAGTTTTATCTGTGTTTAAGTAAATTGTTGTAGATGGTATTCGGATCCTGTTATGAATTCCCAAAAATTCAACCATTGATCTAAAATCCGATATTTGGAGACTATCTTTTTGTTAAAACTCTTCTAAAGCTGGTATAAAAGTCAAAAAGTCAAAAGTCAAAACGTATACAATACATGTGCATTACCAGCAATTCTAATTAATTTGCAAATTAGTAACTAGAGCTTCTTTGCAGAGAATACTGTAAATGCGGATGTTGATCTCGATTGTAATGAACTGGGTCTTTTCTGTGCAAATTCTATTTTGCATTAGACTCCCTCTCCATTTAATTTTGAATTCTTCTATGTACTTGATTACCTTATTAATTTGATACTCCCTTAGTCCCTAATATAAAGGCAGAGAAGACCATTCACTTTCCTGTTTTACTCTTTGTACAAAAAAGTTCATATAAAATTGACTCTCTTCCTTAGAAATATATACCACCAAGCATAAAAAAGATTAGAGCATATATAGAATAAAGAGGATGTGGTACAAAAAAGTTCCTATAAAATGGACTCTCTTCCTTCGTCGCATTTGTATTACGTCTTTTACAGTTTTAAATATGGTGCTCAAATAGTTTATCACGTGAAATGTGGTGCAATTCAGCCAAAGAGGGGCGATAGGTTCGAAGAGGTGTAATTAATCCTGAATTAAAAATTTAGATAAAATTGACTATGGATGGAAGTTTTCAAAGATTCATGATGATTCTGGATACCGTGTATGGGGTTTCGAACCGGCATGCAAGGTCTAGAGACACTGAGACAGGTGTCTAGAATTAGGTTTTGAAAATATGCTTGCATGGAGTAATGATGTTTCTGGACAAGGTGCGCATACCTTTCTCGTTGATAGCAAAGAGATGGGACATAGCAAAGAGATGGAACATTTAATCAAACGCCATAAATAGCTATTAATGGTGCAATACTTTCTATCTATGAAGCTTCTCTCGGATCCTAATTTGGTAGAGAGCAAGGAAATTTTTTAAATCGGTAATATGGCCTATCAGGCCATTCTACAGAATCTAAAAAGGAAGGTCTGGTAGTGTAACTTTCTGTCTTACAAATCTGTAGAGTACATCCTCTCTTGGCCATTTCGTGAGATGCAAAATTTATCTCACCATATACATGCTCAAATGTCATGTACGCATAATCAGCTTTCACTGCTAACCATATATGTCGTACAATCCATGGCATAGAGTCAGCGACGAATGCGTGCACTGCACTTTTGGACTCAATGGCTTTAAACTCCTCAAGAGTATCATTCTTGTGTTTTAGAAAAACAACCCATGTAAAACGTGTGTACTCATCTACCAATACCAAAACATATTTCTTCCCTCCAACAACAGCTTGTTGAATTGGACCAAAAATATCCATATGGATTAGATCGGGAGGAGCACGAGTGGCTATATCTCGAGAAAGTTTGTGGAAATTTTTTCCTTGCTTACCCTTTCGACAAGCACAACAGACACCTTCTACTTTAGTATTTATCTTTGGAACGCCTCTGAAAAGTTCACGATTAATGAAATTTCCAAGCATTCTGTAGTTCACATGACCAAAACGTTCATGCCATAAATGTGTTGAATCAACCTTAGTTAGGTTGCAGTATAAGTTTGACAGCATATCAAGTAGATAACAGTTGTTCATACTTCTACATCCTTGAAAAATAATTTTTGCGGACTTGTCTTCAATGTCACACCCTTTCATATTGAAGATGACTTTATGAACCTTATCACAAATTTGACTAACAGAAAGGAGATTTGCTTTCATTCCTTTAACATAAACAACATCATGGATTTCAGGAGTACCTGGAAGTTTGATAGTACCTTTCTTGGTAATCAAACAACTGCTTTCATCTCCAAATGTTAATGTTCCTCCCTTGTAGTTTTCAGTCTTTGTAAACCAAGAAAGATCACCAGTCACGTGTCTGCTACATCCACTATCTAGAAACCATTGGAACATAGAGGTTTTTTTGAGGGAAAATGCTCCTAGACATTGTTCACCAGACTTAGGGAATCTTGTTAGGCCTTTATATATTCCTATAACTCGTTTAATCAGATGTTTTGCAATGCAAATTTTCTGAGTGAGGCATTCCCATCCCTTTTTGAAAAAATGTCTGGTCTGGATAGAGAATCAAAGATGCAATTTCAAACATGGTGTATCTTATGCGAACCCAGAGCATTGCGTCGCTTTGGATGTATACCCAAAACTGCAGCAATGCTATGTTGGCCATTCCAATTATCAAAATATATAGAAGTATGTCGACCGTTTCCAATCATGCATATTGTATTGTTCTCCACATGTCTGAAAATCCATCTAATGCCCGACATAATAGTATTCTTGTAAGGAATCTAGTTAGAACTGGGTCTTTTCTGCGCAACTAGTATTCTTGTAAGGAATCTAGTTAGAAATCTAATATTGGATTTGTGAGAACTTTTAATGAATTGAGTTTGTTGAAATGGATGTTTAATTAGGCTAACAAGTTAACTTAATCTCTATAGATCAAACTGTAGATAGTGTTGAAGGTAGATTCAATCAGGAGAGAATTTAATTTTGCAGGATGTTAGCTTGCAGGAGAAAAAATCTTGGGAGAACATGCAGAAAATGCATACGATATTCAGGATTTAATATAATTTGAAGGTAGTTACCTTTCAGAAAATTTCTACAAAACGAGTTTTGCACTCAGATTAAACAATTTTCTTCGGTCAACCAATCAAAATCGAGGGTTTTGTCCACCCAGATATTTACTCTTTTATATTAAAAAATACCACCGAATACGCATATCATGTGCGACTTATTAGTGAAATGTCAGTAATATTCCTAGCAAAAATTAGCACCGAATCCGCGACTTCGGTTAGATTGATTAACGACACTCAAAATAATGTGCGACCCCGAGCTGAATGGCTCTTAACTTAATAGCACAGTTTTTGCGTTTCTTCTTTGATGGATGGGCGACACATGAACTACGTGGGGCCCAAAGCCGTTTAAGCCAAGTAAACGCCGGTAAGTTCTTAACTTAATAGCACCATATTTGCGCTACCCTAGTGATAGGAGTATGACATATTTGCGATTACTTTTAATAGACCGTTTAAGGAAAATTAATCACTAATGGATATTGTTTCTGCTTCGCATTAGGGATTCCATTGTTTGAAGAATAAGTAAAACTAATTGAAACAACATCCTATTGAAGTCTCAGGAATAAAGATTTCAAATCAGTTACACAAGATACTGTTTTTTAGATTGACATGAATCATCATAACTAATCAATTTTAAACTTTCTTATACCATATAGTTAATCGGCTGCAACACAAACTTTCTTCTGCTGAACTAACATGAATGGAAATCCTAAGTAGTCATTCAACAAAAAAACCGACAGAAACGATGTAAATTCTGATCAGAACCTCAAAGGACCATCAGGATTTTTCCATCACGAGCCTAATTAAAAATCTTTTACTGGAAACCTTTTCTCACTGACTTACCGACCAAATAAATACTCTTTGATTACAACAACCATCTATTTTATTGATCAAAAAAAGATCAATCATCTTACAAACTTAACGAAAAGATCAAAATTGGAAAAATCTGATCTCCAATAATCGTTCCTTAAAACTAGATCCCGTATATTTAATTATGTGCGACCCAAAGTCTATGTTTTCTTATGGGCGAATTAGTCAACAGAAAAATTGAATGTTATTATGTTAAGGTGTGGTATTTTGTGTTTCGTTAACTTCTATTGTGGTACCAAACTTTATTGGCCCTTCTTGATCCCGCATAAGTCTTTAAACGAGCGGTCATAGGAGATTTCATTTAACTATGATACTTTCCTCTCCAATTAGACGGCTCCACCATAAACAACAATATATGAAGTTTTCTTGGTGTTGATGGTGGTTTTTAGTTTAGGGTTAAAATTGTAAAACCTCACATTTAATGTGTCGTCACTCTGCAAAGAAACGGAGCCATGAAAAGTGATGAGTGTTCAACCTCTCCACTGGCGTATTTATTGAGCAACTCAATATGTTCACATGAAATTTATCCAGACTGTTGCATGTAGCAACAATCCCATACTAAGCAATTGATCCGCCATGGATTAGTAGGTGCAAAGTTCTACCCAAAATCAGAAAGCAAAGAATAAATGAGCCGCCGAGTAGAAGCAACAATGAGAGGAAGCGTGGCCATGCCATAGGCCAGCCGACGCCATTTTGCCACGCCCCGTGCTACTCAACCGGCCCTTACTCCTTTGTCGACCAATCAGGTCGCTTTAAACCTACCACACTCCCATGAGTTGTGGCTAGGCCCATACTTGCGGGCCCTTTTCCCAATCGACCAATCAGGTCGCATTAAACCTACCACGCGCACCAGAAGTGTGTCCACAGTCGTACTTGGCCGACCCCTTCTTTTTATTGAACAATCAGGTTGCTCTAAACCTGCCACAATATTAAAAGAGGTGGAATTGCGTCAAGTGGTCATCATGCCAAATTGGCTTCCCAAAGATTGTACAAACAACTGGGAACTTTTGGTACACAATTTTAGTATGAGCTACATATCAAAAGTTTCATATGGATGTCTATCATAACATACTAAAAATTCAAATCAATCAGAGTAACGATCTAAAAGATACAGCATAAAAGGCGAGCTAGGTCATGGCTGAAAAATGACAGAATCCCTCCTGAATTCTTCATGAGTTTTACTGTCGGGATATTTTCACCTCTAAACGAGCTCAAAACCTAAATATTCCCGCATGAGGAGATTGGAAATTCTTTTCTGATCAGAATTGAGGGGCGTACCGTCAAAACCCGAGTTCATAAGAGAATTCTACAACGATTTTAGTGAAGGTCCCACATCTGAATTTTCTGATTACGAAATTTCATGAGTTAACACAAATTTATGTGAATCATCTCAGCCATCCAACTTGGCTAGCCCAACTTAAATGGTTTATATTGAATTTGGGCCAATCATCTCAGCCATCCACGGCCACATACCACATGCCGCATGCCTTATGCACTAATTAGGGTTTCGACATGCCAAACCCTAATTTAGGCAAAGTTGCTACGCCAACAATGTTCCACAAAACATTGGGATTGATGTGGCCATTGAAACTGATGTTGCCACGCCACGTTTGAGTCTAACACCAACGTGCCAAAAATTTATTGGCCATGGATACGCCAGGCGCCACTTACACCATCGTGCAGCTGGCATGCACAAACTATGCCAGCCCTTCCACCGTGCCACTGGCGTGCGCGAACTATGCCAGCCATGTCGCAATGCCGCTGGCATGCACACAAGGAAGGTAGCCATAATCAACGGCTACCCTTCCTCATGAGATGCAATCTCATCCATCCAAATTTGCCACCGAACTGACAGACTTGTGGAAACTTTTAGGCGACCAACCATCTAAGTCTAATCGGCACCGCTACGCCACACACCACTTGCACCATCGTGTCGCTGGCATGCACAAACTATACCAGCATTCCACCATGCCACTGGCGTGCGCGAACTATGCCAGCCATGTCGCAATGCCGCTGGCATGCACGCAAGGAAGGTATCCTTAATCAACGGCTACCCTTCTTCATGAGATGCAATCTCAACCATCCAAGTTTGCCACTGAACTGAGAGACTTGTGGAAACTTTTAGGCGACCAGTAACCTAAGTCTAGTGGCCACGACTACGCCAGGCACCACTTGCACCATCGTGCCGCTGGCATGCACAAACTATGCCATCCATTCCATCGTGCCACTGGCGTGCGCGAACTATGCCATCCATGTCGCAATGCTTCTGGTATGCACACAAGGAAGGTAGCCATAATCAATGGCTACCCTTCCTCATGAGATGCAATCTCAGCCATCCAAGTTTGCCACTGAACTGACAGACTTGTGGAAACTTTTAGGCGACCAGCCACCTAAGTATAGTGGCCACGGCTACGCCGGGCACCACTTGCACCATCGTGCCGCTGGCATGCACAAACTATGTCAACCATTCCACCGCGCCACTGGCATGCACGGGCCATGCCGCATTGCCACTGGCATACACCCAAACGCCATTGTGCCATTATCAGGCGCTCACAGAAGGTAGCAATAATCAACGGCTACCCTTTTTCATGAGATGCAATCTCAGCCATCCAAGTTCGCCACCGAACTGGAAGACTTGTGGCAACTTTTAGGCGACCAACCAAGACGAACCTAATAGCGTCACATGCTATTTTCCTGTGGCAAGTCTCTTGATTTTAACTTGCCACACATAGCAAATTGCTACATGTTTTCCACGAAAACACTCGAGACATCAAACATGTTACAAACTAGGGGATACTCATCGGGGTATTGGTCTGGCGGTTTACAGCGTGCGGCGTGCAATACGCCCATTACAAGGAAGTGTCATAAAGTGGGGCGGTTAGTAATGGCAAGAAGTAATGGTGTAAACGGATCCACCTCCTTCATTATGGAAGCATAATTCCTGAAGTTACATGTTACTCTTCCACCACTCAATCGTTTCCACTTCCTACGAGACCAGGGTACGTTTTATTACGACTTGTATAAATAGGTTTCACCTATTTACCACCAGACAACAAGTTTTGGTCAGAGAACAACACAGTATCCAGAAATCACCTGATAACTCTCTATTCTGCTAGCAAGTTCTACTTTCTGATATAAGTCGTAAAAAACCACACCTTCAGAATCAACGATCTGGTCTCAACACTTTATTCGCTTCCCTCCCTAAGACCAACCCTTCTCCTTCACTTTGTGATCGAAGCAAGCCTGGAACGGCCATTTCTTGGTTTAGGCCAGGATTGTACAGATTGATCTTCCATTTATGCTCCTCAGAAGAAAACCAGTGGAGACTAGTAGGTATAAGGATTCCTGGAGGGAAGAGCTACTAGCTTTTCAAAAGTTCACGGAAGAATTTGTAACAATTCCTCGTAGAAGGCCTACTCTCGAAATTTTGAAGCAGCATAAATTGTTGAAGCCGCTTTCGGACAAGCGAACTAGGGATGACGCTTTTGACGACCGCAGTCCCCAGGATGCAAGAGCGATGTCTAAGAAGCGCGCAGGTGGACCGGTGGTTTTCAATTCTTCTCATATGCAGGTGTTGATGGAGGTTTTTAGCTTAGGGTTAAAATCGTAAAACCTTGCATCAGATGTGACGTCACTTTGCAAGGAAACGGTGCTGCGAGTATTAACCTCTCCACCGACGCATTTATTGAACCGCTCAATATACTTTAAATTCTGGCGCCTTGACAATACTAGACTCTCTGAGTACTTTCCTGTGCTATGTTCCTCAGCAGAACCCTTAAATCGGTATGGCATGACGGATTTATGTTCACTCGCAGCTGAGTAGCATGAAACCTCCAAGTACCAAAATTAAGGCCATTGCACGAAAGGCTCAGACAGAAAGCATACTGCATTCTGTAGGTAAAGATTTTTTGACAACATACGAAAATCCATATAATCATTGTGATAACTTGCAAAGAACTCATAAACTCAACTAAATTGCAAATTAGGGTTTTGCGCCTCGCGCCATATACTAGACCCCGTTGGCCGAAACCATGCCTAGCTTGGCTAGGCAACCAAATTCGCCGCAGCGCGCTAAAAGTGCGGCCGCTCCCTAACATGCCGGCCCTCTTCCCATTGACCAATCAGGTCACTTCAAAACCTCCACCGCGCATTGAAAGCATAGCCAAGACCCTAGCATGCTGTCCCCACTTTCTGACGACCAATTAGGTTGCTCCAAACCTGCCACGGTCTCAAAAGAAGTCGCTATACTAAGCTAGCTTCCCAAAACGTGCTAGCTTCCCAAACGTGCTAGCTTCCAAAACGCGCCACATGCATACTACACGCATTAATTAGGGTTTCAACACACCAAACCCTAATTTGAGCAAGTTGCAACCAAACTCGTCCACGATACTTTGGCCACGCCGCAATTAGCATACTTTTATGTCGTGGCCACTGGCATACCACCAACACGTTGCCAATATCGCTATGCAAACAAGATGCGGCCACGATCAATGGCCATCTTTTCTCCTGAGATGCAAATCTCAGCCGTCCGAACTCGCTACCAAACCGCAAGAGTTGTGACGACTTTTGGCCACAACGGAAAATCCCTTGGCTACAACACCAAATTCCATTGTTTATGCCAAAACCCCTAACTAAGCCGCGCCTAATCAATGCGCCAGCATGTTGGCCATGCCGCCATGCCACACCTGCTAGCATGTCGTTATGCCGCGGCTACTGGCATGCCACCATGCCACAACTACTAGCACGTCGTTATTCCGAGGCTACTGGCATGCCACCATGCCACAGCTGCTAGCACGTCGCTATTCCACGGCTACTGGCATGCCACCATGCCACAGCTACTAGCACGTTGTTATGATAAGGCTACTTGCATGACACCATGCCACAGTTGCTAGCACGTCGCTATGCCACGACTACTGGCATGCCATCATGCCAAAACTACTAGCACGTCGCTATGCCACAGCTACTGGCATGCCACCATGCTACAACTGCTAGCACGTCGCTATGCCAAAACTACTGGCATGCCACCATGCACGACTGCTAGCACATCGCTATGCCACGGCTACTGGCATGCCACCATGCCACAGCTGATAGCACGTTGCTATGCCACGGCTATTGGCATGCCACCATGCTACAGCTGCTAGCACGTCGCTACGCCACGGCTACTGGCATGCCACCATGCCATAGCTGCTAGCACGTCGCTACGCCACGGCTACTGGCATGCCACCATGCCACAGCTGTTAGCACGTCGCTACGCCACGGCTACTGGCATGCCACCATGCCACAGCTGCTAGCACGTCGCTACGCCACGGCTACTGGCATGCCACCATGCCACAGCTACTAGCACGTCGCTATGCCACGACTATTGGCATGCCACCATGCCACAGCTACAAGAACTTTGCTATGCCACGGCCACTGGAATGCCACCATGCCACACGTAGAAACCTGCTACACGTTTTCCACGAAAACATTCGAGGCATCAAAACATGTCACAAACTGAGGGGTACTCATCAGGGTATTGGTTTGGCGGTTTACAGCGTGCGGCGTGCAATATGCCCATTACAAGAAAGTGTCATAAGAGTGAGGCGGTTAGTAAATACAAGAATTAATGGTGAAACGTTTTCTTCATTATGGAAACATCAATTCCAGGCGTTACCCGTTACCACTTTCTTCCATTACTCAACCGTTTCCACTTCTTACGAAGCCAGGGTACGTTTCATTACGACTTGTATAAATAGGTTTCACCTATTTCCACCAAAGGACAAGTTTTTTGGTCAGGAGAACAATACACATCCAGAGATCACCTGGTAGCTTTCTATTCAGCTCGCCAGTTCAAATTTCGGATACAATTCGCAAAACACCCACACTTCCAGAATCAACTATTTTGGCCTCAACAGTTTCTTCGCTTCCCTACCTAAGACCAACCCTTCTCCTTCACTTTGTGACCGAAGCAAACCTGGAACGACCATTTCTTGGTTTAGGCCAGGATTGTACAGATTGATCTCTCGAATCAAAAGTACTCCCTTGCAGTACATTGTTTTGGGTTTAGATTTATTTCTCACCCGCACACCCTAAATTACCGAAATCAGCAGAAACAGTTTCACCCACAAACAACAGGTACTTTAAGTTTTTTCTCTTTTGATCCACTGATTTTATTCATCTCGTAAATTCCTCACTGAATGTGGTTCTTATTCAAAATCAGGGTCTCAGGAAGAAAAATGCTTTTACGAGGCTGACACGTAGACATAACACAACTTTAGAGAAATCCGGCGATACTGAACCTTTTGAGGGTGAAGACGAGGATGACGAAGGCTCGGTCGACGACGAAGGAAGTGTCTCCAGACGTAGTAGGGAGCCTGACCGTTCTAGCGAACCGGGAGATGAGACTGTGACAGATACCAACCTTGAGGTTGAGGTAAATGATGATGCAGGGATCACTGGAGATATTACATCTACGGTTATAGATGTGCTTCCCTTTAAATAACCTCCTACGACCGACAAGGCATTAGTTGTGCACTCCGCCGATGCTGGGGTCATTTTTGACCCTCCTTTCGACACTTTTTTAGTAGATCATGTGCTGGTTGGAGGATTCATTGTGCCAGCTAAGTATGAAGAGTTATACACCAAGGTATGGAAGAATCATGGTCACATCGCCACTTCCAAGAAGCTTAAAAGTCGATTTGCATTAGTCAAATGTGTCGAAGAAACTTTATCCTCCATTTATGGCATGAGCATCGTGACTGGGCGCACCGTTTCTAAAGAGATAGTTTCAAACTGGGAGTTCCACCGAGATGTGTTCGTGAAGTATGAGTTTAACGCCTCTTGGTTCTGTGAAGGATTTTATGAAATACAGAAGTTGCAAGGCGAAATGGAGGATGTTCCATCCATGGACTTCATTACTCAGCAAGAGGCAGAAGTCGAGAAATTGTCCTAGGAGTTGAAGCCGAAGCAGACTGCTCTCCAGAACATGAAAGAGTCCTTTTCCAAGAAGAACGAGCTGTTGTTGGAGACTTCTCTTGAATAATTTATGCTTTTTTGTTTATTTTTAGGTGTCTTTGAGTGACGTGAGGAATTCCTTTCATGGTTTGATGACTTTCTCTTTCTTTATTTTTTGAGGTTTTGAACTAGCAAGTGATTTCTTTTTATGAAGATATTTGAATTTGATTTTGGGATAATTAATGAGTAGTTTTTATGAGAGGAATTATGACTGGGTCAACAGAAGTTCCAGAAATTCTCATTTTTTAATGCAAGTAATGCAACTTAGAGAAATTGTGTATGTTGCATGAAAATTGCAGACGTTGCACGAAAGGAAAACATGTAAAGTGAAATATAAAATGGAGATTGAGAACGATAATGACTTCATTCTCAAAAATTGGACATGTGCGTCGAGTCCCCAGCAAATTTCTAAAAGACTTCTCGTACAAATAATTATTTTAACGAGACTTACTTGTTGACGAGGTTCCAACGAACGAAGTTGGGCTTTCCCAGATAATTGCTTAAAATCCAAGTTGCGACCTGGGTTGTTGTAACACGCCTCTGATAAGGATCTCTGCTAATGAAAAATTCCCAGATGATTCGATCTCTCCTGTGAAACTGCGCATGTCGGCTTGTGGAGAGAGGAAATATTCCCAGTTCATAGGCGCAGCTCCCCTGAATTGATTTTTTCCCAGACAATGCGTTTCAGGCCGTTGCATTCACTACTGGGGTGATGGACGAATCTTTGGTAATGGAAATATCTCGAATCAATCATCTCTTGATCGGTTGGTGAATGCCATACATGAGGTATTTAAACTAATCCGTCTTGCACCCAAGCTTCCAACAGCTTCAGAACCTTCCTCTTTGGAAATGGGAAGTGCGGGTACCCTGAGTTTAGCTTTTCTTTTGTTTGCAGCTGTTGTCGTGAGAACTCTTGCGGGCTTTGATACGAGGCTCGTTTCGAGAGTGTGTTTGAGACGTGTGTTGACATAGACGCGGATCGTTTAGCTTGGAGGTTATGCTGAAGTGCAACTTATCTCGAGGGTCCTGCATTAGTGGCACCGCGACACGGTTGAATTGAGTACCGTTCATTCGTGAAGTTTTTGTCTTCCTGATGGTCTTGGAAAATTTCCCTTTCTTCAGGTGCTTCTCTGTTTGGTAAAGCATTTGTGGTTGGGGATGTGGATTTTTGAACAGCTCTTTGAACTTTTTCAAGGGTCTTGATATATATACTCTCTAACAGAGTTTCATAAGCCGGGCCTTGGTTCTTATTCTGCAAGTATTGTGACACTCCCGGCAAGTCCCTTTCCCTGTGAAACTACTTCGGCCCTTCGTTGTTGGATGGATTTTGTCGATCGTTTCCTTTCGGCTCACATACGATGTGGTTACGTATCCTGTCTGCATCACTGCTGGTAGAAGCACGGACTTCAGATAAAGACCCGATGTCATCTTTATCGTTAATGGTGTTCTCCGGGCGAATGTTAGCCGTATCCTTCCACAACCAGTTTATCATACTTCTTAAAAAACAAAGCATCTCGTTTTTCCGTTTGGAGATATCAGCCTGACTTGCGAGGATATCTTTTAACACCCTAGCTATGTCTTCCGCAGTGATTGCGCTTCGATCATTCATGACTTTCGGAGAGCTTGGCTGACGAGGATGTATCACAGAGTGAAGTTGATATTTGTGATTGAAATGAAATTGGGTTAACGAATGAGTTTAAACCTAAAATCCACCCTCTTGAATTCGAGAAGATTGATATGAATTTCAAAATTGATCTTGCAACCGAGAGATTAATCTCCCACTGTGGTCGCCAATTGTTTGAGGGTAAAAAACTGGTTCTGCTGTTTTTTGGTAAATTTGGGGTGTGTTGATGAGAAACGAATTCAAACCCTAAGCAAATGCACTGCACGGGAGTACTTTTATATTCGAGAGATCAATCTGTATGACTCTGTCCTAAACCAAGAAACGGTCGTTCGAGATTCAATTCGGTCACAAGGTGAAGGAGAAGGGTTGATCTTAGGGAGGGAAGCGGAGAAGGTGTTTGAGACCAGGATGTTGAATTATGAAAGTGTGGCTGTTTTATGACTTGTATCAGAAAAAATGGTTTCTGGCTACTTGTGTTGATAACCCCCCTTTTCGAAAATAGATCGAAAACCTATTTATACAAGTCATTTGAGCGCAACCTTGATCTCGTAGGAAATAGAGAATATTAAATAGTGGAGTAGTGGAGTTGTGTAAGAGGTGGTGATCATTACGTGGTCACATCTTCACCCACTACTTTCACCATTGTTAATCGTTCGTCTTTTCCTGACACGTTCTCGTAATGGACGCGTTGCACGTCGCACGCTGTAAACCGCCAGACCAATACCCCAGTAAGTATCCCCCAGTTTGTGACATGTTTGATGTCTCGAATAAGTGGGTCAAGTCACGGGACTTGCCGCAGAGAATAACATATGGTGCTATTAGGTGAAACAACTAAGTTGTTTATGAGGCCGACATAAAATATCGTATGTATTCGATGCATGCAAAGCAGCTCAAATTAATCGACGTGTATGAAGCATCGTTGTTTTAGAGCTTGATTGAATAAGTCGTTTATTAAGCGCCTTAAAGGAGGTAGCATGATCGACCACCTTTGGGTGATTGTTTGGTGGCTCTAGGACACACCATCACTTGGTCGATCACTTCTCGTGGAGGAGGGGTGGTCGGTGATCATGGCTCACCCTCCTGACCATCTAGAATTTGATCTAAACCGTCCGACCAAGCTAGCAAAGTTGTTCGTACAAGATGATTTGCGGCAGTTGAACGCTGCCGCTGATTATATTTTAGGGTTTGAAGCTGCACGGCCAACCTCTCTTTGGGCGAGCGTTCCGGGACATCGAGCCCTATTTCGAACAGGCCGGTCGGCCATGTGTAGAGGTGGGTCAACGGTGATCACACTGACATCTTCGTGGTCACTACGGTGATTGCCTAGTTCTGCTAGGAATGGTCTAGGCCTGCTGAAACACGCGGCCAAATCGTGTGGCCGTGATCGTTTCTATGACTGATATTAACAGTCTAGATTTTCCTTAAGGATTTCAAGCGTGATCGAGCTAACTTAAAAGTGCGTCGATACGAGATTCTCTTTGTCAGAGAGCGTTGTAGCCTGTGTGGGTATTTTCATGCAGATCTCAATACTGGCATTTCGGGAGATTCATGTTACTCTGCTGAGAATGAACACACTTAATCGTCATGTCATGTCAATAATGAGTGTTCAACTAAGAACAGAGCATATGCAAATACTAGGAAAGTCATGCATTAGTTAATAATGCTGGTGGAAAATAGAGTCCATAGAATATTTGGGATTGCTACTACGCGCACCATTCAGAGTGAATTCCATATTTGTATATATATATATATATATTATAAAAAGAAATGCTGTGTGTGTAGCCTTATAAATCCGGACATTAATTTTGTCATCTGGCGGCTCGGATCGCTCGGTTATATGTTTTATATAAAAATATATAGCCGTCCGTCGGATCATTGGTTTCTTGATATAACAGTCTGTCCGTTAATATTTTATATTTCTCGATAGAACAGTGTTTCCCTTAATCGTTGTTTCCTGATTTGGTAAGCTTCCATTCCATTGATATTTCTGCCATGGCATAGAACGGCTCTTAATATCACCGTGTTTCCGTGAAGAAGGGCAATCGATTGGAGCAATTAAATAAGATTTTAAGGGTATAATCTTATATCTTTCATCATATGCATCCTTTAGCCTTAAACATAAACTTTCCCTCCGCTGAATCATCCTTCAAACTTTTTTTTTCAGCTCTCGAATATGGTATCTGCAACCATTAGGGATTCTCTATCAACAAAGGTGATTTTTAAATTTGAGGATACAAAGTTATTAAGTAGGATACGATGAGACTACTTAATTAGGGCTCCACTGTTTTTCGGTGCATCCATATTTATGACTTTATTCAGGAGCTAGGACTGATTGACCTTAGATACCAAGGAATTTCTTTTAATTAGTCTAACAATAGACAAGGTCACGAGAATATCAAAGAAATAATTGACAGAGTGCTTGCTTCTACTGATTGGATTAGTATATTTCCAAATGCTATTGTTAAACATCTTGTTAGAGTAGGGTCTGATCATAACCCAATCCTATTAGAATCTACGCCTTTTAAAAAGCTACAAAAAGACAGACCTTTTAGGATAATAAGATCTTGGTTAGGACATGACAGTTTACCGAAGCTAATAAAAGATAACTGGAATCATACTAAGAAAGGTTCTAATGCTTTTGGATTTTCCAAAGATCTTAAACATCTCTCATGTTCTCTATCTATGTGGAATAAAAAAGTGTTTGGAAATATTTTTCAGAACATTAGCGACTTAAACTTAAAAATACAAGAGCTTCATAGTGTCAATCCTTTACCTATTGAAGAGATAAAAAATCTTCAATCCCAACTTGAAAGATGGTATGACAAGGAAAATGATTATTGGAATCATTTGGCTAAAGATAAATTTTTTAATGATCATGATAGAAATACTGCCTACTTTCATCAAGTTGCTTCTAATAGAAAAAGAATAAATCATATACACACTCTCAGAGACTCCTCTGGCTTATGGATAGAGGATCCCGAACAACTTGATAGTTTACTAATAAACCATTTTAGGAATATAGGAAAGTCTAATGGTATTACGCATGACAATATTATTAATGATCTGAGTTCTCCTGTCATAACTGAGTCTGAAAATATTAGTCTAACTTCTATCCCTGATAACAAGGAAATAATGAAAACTCTTTTTAGCATGAACCAGTGGGGAGCTCCAGGCCCGGATGGTTTACCACCGGGTTTTTTATAAGGCTCACTGGGATATTTTTGGACAAGATATTATTAGGCTTGTTGAAGATTTTTTCAATGATAAACGTATGCTCAAACAGTTGAACTTTACTTACATTACTTTTATTCCTAAAGTGCCAAACCATTCTAACCCAGGTGACTTTAGACTTATTAGTCTAAGTAACACAATATATAAACTTATTTCAAAAATTTTGGCTAATAGACTTAAAAAAACACCTGGGGAAAATGATTTCCTAAAATCAGTCGGCTTTTATTCCGGGTCGCCAAATAACCGATAACATTATCATTGCTCATGAAGTCCTCCACACAATGAAAACATATAAAAACAAAAAAGGTCATCTTGCTTTAAAACTTGATTTATCTAAAGCTTTTGATAGGATTGAGTGGGCTTTTCTTGAAAAGATATTGGATGCCTTTGGGTTTAGTGATGACTGGTGTCAGCTAATCATGCAATGTCTCTCTACAACTTCCTTTGATGTGCTCCTTAATGGAATCCCATGTCAGGTTTTTAAAGTTGAGAGAGGTCTGAGACAAGGAGACCCACTGTCTCCCTATCTCTTTATAATTTGTATGGAATTTCTTTCAATATTGCTTTTTAAAGCCGAGTTTGATAAGAAAATTACGGGCATAAAAGTGTCTAAAACCTCTCCTTCTATTTCCCATCTTTTTTCACTGATGATTGTTTTCTGTTTTCAAAAACAGGAATACATGAAGCAAAAAATATTTTGGATATTCTAAATCTTTTTGGTGATGTTTCTGGTCAAGTTATAAACTTTCAAAAGTCTGGAACTTTTCTATCTCCCAATATGCATAATAAACATTACAAAATCATTAGCAGCATTTTTAAAGTTAAACAGATTTCGAAAAATGACAAGTATCTAGGCACGCCTCTTTTCTTTAATAGAAACAAAACAGATAGTTTTGAACCTTTACTTAGCAAATTTTATGCTGCTCTTCAGGGTTGGAAGGCCAAGCTTCTCTCTCAGGCGGGGAGAACTGTTCTCATTAAATCGGTTCTTAGTGCCTATCCTAGTTACCAAATGCAATGCTTTGCTTTTCCTAAATCTGTTCTTGATAATATTGAGAAAACTCAAAGATCCTTATGGTGGGACAAGAAAGATGATGCCAAAGGGATCTACACTAAAGCTTGGGTTAGTATGTGCACTAGTCTTGAATCTGGAGGTCAAGTAATTAGAAATCCTCACAAACAAAATTTAGCCATGATTACTAGATTAGCTTGGCGTTTACTTAATAACCCTGATCATCTTTGGGTGAAAA
This sequence comes from Papaver somniferum, assembly GCF_003573695.1. Classification (NCBI taxonomy): domain Eukaryota; kingdom Viridiplantae; phylum Streptophyta; class Magnoliopsida; order Ranunculales; family Papaveraceae; genus Papaver; species Papaver somniferum. The sequence continues at coordinate 74,587,090 of NC_039363.1, forward strand.
TTCTGAGGCATAAATATTTCCTTAAGTATAATCCTCTGTTTCATTCTAAAAAACATAATATATCCTGGATTTGGAGAAGCATAATAAAAGGTCTAGAAATAATTGCTTCTAACTATGAATGGCAGGTTAATTGTGGTTCACAGGTCAATATTTGGTCTGACTTTTGGCTTCCAAACCAAGAGTGTAGTCTAAAACCTTTAATCTATGATAATAATACTCCCCAAACTGTGGATCAGCTAACTGGTGGTCAAGGAAATTGGAATGATCAAATAATTGAAAAATATATTGATCCAACGTTGCATGATAAGATTAAATCTATAACTTTTTGTATTGATAACTCTGACAGAATAAGATGGAAATCTACTATTTCTGGAGAATGCACTACTAAATCTGCTTACTATTTTCTGTAAAATAATAAACCTAATAGTTCTGAAAAACTCTTCTGGAATTCGATCTTGAAAATAGATTGCATACCTAGAATTAAATTATTATGTTGGAAATTAGTTTCTAGGGTTCTACCTCTAGGAAAGAGACTAGCTAAATACAATAAACATGCTTATCCTTGTTGTAGCTTGTGTGTTGATAGTCAGCTAGAAGATGAAAACCATTTATTTTTTAACTGCAGTTTTTCGAGAAGCATATGGCAAGCTGTTTTCACTATAAGTTTAACTAATATGAACTGCTGTGATAATATTAGAGCGTGGTTTCAAATTTGCTTAACTAATAAGGTTTTGAAAAAAGAAATTTCAAAAATTTCTTTCACTCTTTGGTTTATTTGGGATTACATAAATGATGTTGTGTTTAACCATGTCATCCCTAATAACGTGTTTCTGTTTCTGATCAATAAAATTCAAAAAAATCTTATGAGCATTCCCAATAGTAAACCAGTTCAGGTTGCTAGAAAATTAAGTGAACCCAGGGATTTGTGAAATTCAGATGATAAGAATTGGATTGTCAGTTTTGATGTTTCATATGAAGACACTAATCATACGATGGGATTTGCAATCTCTATTAAAAACATTTCAGGAAGCTATTGTGTGCTCAGAGCAGGTTCGGGATGGGCAGCCAGTCCCTTAGACGTTGAATCCAAAGCACTTCTACAAGCTCTCAATTGGATAGATGAGCTGAAGCTGGATTCCTGTTGTATTTACAATGACTGCAGCAATCTTATCTCTGCAATTTATGAAGACAACAAATACCTACCTCACTGGAGAGAGCATAATAATGTTAAGAAGTGCATTTCTATGTTTAGTTATATTAATAATTTTAGTTGTGTGTGTTTTAAGTTTAAAAGAAGAACTTTCCTATATCCTATAGATAAGTTAGCTAAAGATGCAAGATCTTCATGTATCTCATGTTTTACAACTGAATTTTTAGTTTGTGAGGGGAGAGATTTGTTTTTTGATAAATTCAATAGGAACTTGTTTCCTATCTTAAACTATGTAATCTTGGCTTCTTCTTAATATATAGTTTTACTTATCAAAAAAAAAATTATTTTTTTGTTTTTATATGCTCACAAATGCAATATACCACCGACCATAATCCATATGTACAAGAATTGAACAATGTTTTTTTTTGTGTACAAATCATGCTTCACACTCTATTTTGAAAGTATTTAGAAAAATAAAAGCTATTCCAATCAAGAACCATGATTTTAGATTGCTACAAAAACTTGCAGCAGCGTTCTTAAGGTCTACTACGTCGACTTTTTTCTTTTGATCTTTCGTCTAGCATGATCAAGTTATGTCCTGAATAGGATGATGTAGATGGGTCGCCTAAGCCATCCACTTCGCTGGCTTCAATGGTAACAAATGTTTCTTGCATAGGATGTCGTAGATGGGTGTAAACATTCCATTTTTCTAGCTTCAATGGTAACAAATGTTAGCGCTTTTTTTTTTTTATTTGGATAGTTTTCCTCTTTCGTTATCCTACTAATCCTTGGAGGTTATATGCTCGGATATTTTTGTAGGACAACTGATATGTCCAGCTTACCATGAACTGCTGCAACATCTTAATATTTTTTACTTTCGCGACTTCTCTGTTATTTGTTTGGCAATAATGGGTTACTACACTCAGAACCGCCACCAGCAGAGCACCTTCTCTTCTCCATGTCTCTTTCACGACTTCTGTGCAATAGCATGTCTCACCACTAGAACTCTTTTCTTCTCCATTTCCTAGGCCTATATACCTCATTTCTCTTGAAGTTACAGCAGTAGATAGTTAAAATATATTCCACTATTATGTTGTAAAAGGTTTACTACGCAGTTCTTTAATTTAAAGCCAGTCTCTTTTGTCGTAATTAGGTTAGATTAAAGAAACAATAAAAGAGTTGGAGAAAGTTAAGCATCAAGGAATAGGAATTTATTTAATATCATGGTCAAGGGTGGAATGTCATAAAACTTTTCAGCCTGGCTTTTCGAGACTTGGAATATTTCACCGTAGCACTATCAGCTGAGGCAGCTTCAGGTTATGTAATAACCAGACTAACTAAATATGGTCGATATTATTATATTTTGACTAAATTGTGTACGAGGATACTGACTGGCTGACCAAACAGTAAACAAAACTAGAAGGTTAAGTATCACATGTAGGATCAAAGAGAATATAAGGGACCACGGTCGGGACTGTAAGTTCCGGCTAATTTGATTAGGCCAACAAAACATCAGAATCTTCCTTATAGGTTTAACCCTCTATATTTCAACCTAATCACGGTTAATTTTAATGTGATACTACATTTGACTTCAATTTTCTAATCCATGGGTCGTAGCCCCCGGCTACAATGCCGTGACTAACTAAACACGGTAAACAAAACTCGAAAGAGGTTGAGCCCCGGCCGTAGGCCGGGGTGATACCTAGTATATATATATATATTGAATTGGTCAACGAGCGAGGAGGATTTTCGCACTCGTTATTTTCAGATGGCTTTACCCCTTACAGGGTGACAACGCATTAAATATAAATCTTTACAATTTTAGCTCTGAACTAAAAACCACCATCAACACTAGGTTTCCTCTAAGAAACATAATTAGTTTTACGACTTAAAGACTTTGAAAAAGCGGGGTCTAACAACCACACCCAATATCTCGCTTTGAAATATGTATGGACTAACTCCAATATACTTTCAAGAGAATCAACTACACAGTCAGACTCAATCTTAAGAAAATATATCAAAGAGTTATATCTCAATTTCTCAATTCAATCTGCAATCAAACAAATAGGAATTTGCGAGCCCGATTGAATATAAGAAATAACTTGGACGGTATCAAAAGCTATATCCAAGTGTCAATCAATTCAATCAACAACCAAAGGTTGGATTCACAATTGATTGAACTTACGCACAACCTGTGATATTTCAATTATATAAAAAATATAATGCGGAAAAGAAATAACACAGACACCGGAAATTTTGTTAACAAGGAAACCGCAGATGCAAAAAAACCTCGGGACCTAGTCCAGATTTAAACACCACACTGTATTAAGCCGCTACAGACACTAGCCTACTCCAAGTTAACTTCGGAATGGAATGTAGTTTATCCCTAACCAATCTCACATTGATCAAGGTACAGTCATGTTCCTTACGCCTCTAGAACCACTCCGTATTTTTTGCATTGATTCCCTTAGCTGATATCACCCACAACTAAGAGTTGTTACGACCCAAAGTTGAAGACTTGATAAACCAATCTGTCTCACATAGAAAAGTCTATTGAATAGATAAATCTGTCTCCTACAAATATACCTATGAGTTTTGTTCCGTCTTTTGATAAATCAAAGTGAACAGGAACCAATTGATATACCAGACTTATATTCCCAAAGAACAGCCTAGAAATATCAATCACCTCACAACAATCTTAATCGTATGGTAGCGAAACAATATATTTTGGAATCACAAACGATGAGTCGAAGATGTTTGTGACTACTTTTTATCTTGCCTATCGGAGATTAAATCTCGAGCAAATATTAGAGAAGATAGTACTCAATCACGATAGAAAACAACAAGATCAGAACACGCAACTACAAAGAAAATAGTTGGGTCTGGCTTCACAATCCCAATGAAGTCTTCAAGTCGTTAACCTACAGGGTTTTGGAAAAACCTAAGGTTAAAGTAGAAACGACTCTAGTCGCAACTAGTATCACACAGGAGGTGTGGGGATTAGTTTTCCCAGTTGCTAGAGTTCTCCCTTATATAGTCTTTAAATCAGGGTTTGCAATCAATGTTACCTTGGTAACAAAGCATTCAATATTCACCGTTAGATGAAAACCTAATTAGACTCAAGCTAATATCTTTCAACCGTTAGATCGAACTTAGATTGTTACACACAAATGAAAATTGACTTCATTTAGATATGAATAACTGTACCTAAACGTGTACACCTTTGTTGGATCAATAATAGTTAACCGAAGTTAGCCATATGAACACTTTCATATCAACCTTATTCATCTTAACCATAACTAGTTCAAATGACTCAAATGAAACTAGTTCTAGAGTTGTTCAATTGTTTATATTCTCATAGAAGTACACAAGACACAATCGAAGAAAAATCGACTTTGATTCCCTCGAATCGATTCATGAACATTATAGCCACGGTTGTCAAAAGATTGCATTCTTTAATATATAAAGGTATTAGTTCATGAACAAACCAATTTTAGAAGATAACCTACTCAAGTATGCAAACGGGTACGCATACCTAAGTAGCCGGACTTGGACTGTGTTCACCAGTATGCAAACGGGTACGCATACTGTCGTACACTTCCAAGCTTCAGTTGAATCCAGTACGCGTACTATAGTACCCGGACTTCAACTAACTTCGCCAGTACCCTTACAGGTACGCATACTCTAGCTCCCGGACTTTACCTGACCTCGCCAGTACGCATACGGGTATGCATACTACATTCCAGTCTTGGATTAACTCATATGCAAGTACGCATACTATGCTTATAATCCAATTATGGTTAAGTGTTCTAAACTCTCATTTCAATCATTGAAACATTCTTAGAAGACGACAATATCTGTCTCACACAAACTATTATCTTAAGCAATTTTCAAGTGATCGAATGATTAATAAGAAAGATTTCGAGTCTACATCAAATGAGTGTCTCACACAAATCATGTAAGATGTTACTGAAAAGACGAGGGTACCCAAATATAACTCAATCTAAAACTTTTCCACCTATAAGTCCTTTCTCTGAAAGTGATTTTCTATGGACTAAGTCGAGACAATACAACTAATCGGTTCACACTTCGTGTGATCGTCTATAGATACGAGATCGAGACAATACGACAACAAGATAACTTGTGTAATTGATATGGATACAAGATCAAAACAATACAACAACGAAGTATGTTTACTTGATAAAAGGTTCAGACTTAACCAAACACAATAGTATTGCTATCAAGTAAATAGGAATTAACCTTTGTATATTTTACTTCTAATTATAATAAAACAATTATAATTGCGGAAATAGAAAAGTAAAAGACATAACAAGATTTTGTTACGAGGAAACCGAAAATGCAGAAAAACCTCGGGACCTTGTCCACAATTGAATACTCTCAGGATTAAGCCGTTATAAAAAATCTAAACCAACTTTGTATAGTTGAGACCAAGCAACTAAACCTATAGTTCACCTAGTTCCGTATGTATCCCTGCACCTCCAACTTGCAATAAGTCACGCACTTGGAACAATTCCTTTGATTCGTATTCCAAACAGTAAAAGAACAACAAATCTGTTCGGTAACAACTCTTTCAACCAAGTTATATGAGTTTGGAAAAAGGCTCTTCCATTCATCCCAATAAACTCTTTTGTCAGGTCCTTAGATCTATCCAATAACAATTACCAAAGTAATTGTCAAGATTTTACAATCAATACTTTGAATCACAAAGAATTGTATTGATGCGGATCTACTCAACTAATCAATCAAATCTATCACAAAGATAAACCGATTATAGTTGGATCCTTTTCCAGCCGAAACAAATATTGTGCACACCAAAAATTATGAACCCAAATATATTATTTGTCTTCGAATCTTCTTTGATCTTCAATAAACACATGCACTCAATCAACTTGAATCTCTTGTGATCAATCACACACAAAACGGAGTATGTTAACAATGGATTATCACAAGACGTCTTTAGAACCACAAATAGTCTAAAGATCCCCGTCGAAACTTCGATATAGTTTGAGTGAATCTTATATCAGAAGAGAATATTCTCAAGCATAAACAAACTAGGTGCAATCAAAGTTCAACAACTGTTAGTCAATCAAATCAATCGAAAACTAATAATAAACTGCAATTATCTAGTTTCCCACCAACGGTACTAATAGAGCTTCTCAATCCCAAAGAAGTCTTTAAACCGAGCAGTCGTAAGAGACTTCGCCTAATTAGGTTACTTTCCTCTCCGAATAGGCGGCTCCATTAGTAACAACACAACTAGGTAGCTTTTCTGGCTCTGAGGATTAGTTTGCTTGAGATGAAAACTTCAATATTTATAGACCAAGGAAGTTTGGACACCAAGGAATTTCCAAAAACGAATATTCTCAAAGATATGCAATAAACACAAAATCGTTTTTCATAATTCCTGTAAATGCTCTGTCCAATTAATGACCGAAATCTTAGTAGAAAATCTCCAACTAGTAAATGCACATTACTAATTTTTATTTTCTAAAGATATGCATTTTAATTGCTGGAAATTAAAAGCATATAAAACTAAAAACCTTAATAAAAAGATGTTCAATTTATTTCGATCCGGGATTCTCCTTTAGCTATTAAGGAATATCTTTGAACAATAAATGATAAGAGTTACTGCACATGTTCAAAGTATGTCAACATCTTTACTTTGTAAATCCTGTTTCATATTTACAATCTTGGAATCGATTTTCCACACTTCCAAATAAGTTTATAATTGGTTCATCTGACTTCCAAGAACTATGTGATTGATTATTCTATCAAATCACAAATCATGAGTTTCACGATTCTATCAAACCAAGTTTCGGTTCTACCTCCATGTGAGTACTAGAATTAGTCACGCTAGTTACCAAAACTTGGTTGACTAGGTACTAGGATAGGTTCCCACATATATATGGTATCTAAATTGTATTTGTTGCACATGTTCATAGGATCGGTTCCTAATAACTAAAAACGTGTTGCACATGTTCATAGGACCGGTTCCCAATAACTAAAAACTTGTTGCACCTCTTACTAGGATCGATTCCCCTTTTTTGATCGATTGCACCTATTACTAGGATTGGTCCCCCAATGTCTAGAGTTGGTCATACCAATTACAACAAATCGATCATACCATCTCAGGTGATTACTTAAGATCGGTTTCACTAATAAAAGTCATACCAATACAAAAGTCAGGCCTTGTGAATAGTTTTACCAAGAACATAAGAAAGTCATGAGCGGCTATACTAAACACACATATTGGTAATCCAAATATTTGCAATGAATAACAATACCAATAAGCCTAGTGATTTCCCTTTCGATTCATAAAACAAGTTTATGAATTGTACTTCCTTTAAACTAATGTAAAACATTGTTTCCTAGGACGAAATCTTCACCCATACCCATACATAATCACATTAGCATTCATACGATTATTCGATGTCTTATATATGAAGTTCAAAAGATAAGTGTTATACTTCGTATTGTATTCCTTAATACTATGTCTAACTAGAGTATAATCATTCGCAGCTTCGCAGTTATGTTTTCAATATGCACGACTTGAAATATACGTTAGGGAATGAAACAATTCAATTCAAATAGTAAACCTCAAGTGGAAGGATGATGTCGTCGTTGTAGCTCCTTACTTCTTCAAAATCTTCAAGTCTTCACGTAATACTTGTAATGTCTCATATCCTAATACTTTCGAGCTAACCTATACGAAGTTGAATCTAGTAAATAATCAGGCGACTCCTTAAATGAGTTTTGGTTCACTAAAATATGACAACCAAACTTGACATACCAACGCTTGGTAGGTTCAACCGAGCTATGCTCTAACAATTCCAAGGCGATTTTCACATGATCATCTTTTGACTTTCGTCAAGAATATAAGATGAACTTGGTTAAACCGAAAGCTTACCAACACATATTTCGAGAAATATGTAAGCGAGTTAAACTCATCTCGAAATATTGAATGTGTATAATTGAAGTCTATACAGTTATACGACTTTTGTCTCAAATAGGAGATAGAGTAGATAGACTTTTGAGTGATAGATGAGTTCAAGACTCCACATACGTTTTGTTGATGAAGTTCCACAAGATCCCCTTAGTATTTTTTTGTCTTTGATCGCTGAATTCCGTGAAGTCTAATGCTCAACTACACTTTTTATCCTAATCTGAGACTGAGCTATAAGTATACTAGAAATCAAGACTTATAGTTTTTGCAACTAAACTTGAAAACAAGCTTGAGATATCAACGCTTGCGAGTTCGACCGAGAAGTGCTCTAACAATCTCCCCCTTTGTCAATTTTAGTGACAACTATCAATACACATAGATTATAAAATAAATAAACTTTGTAGCTTCTCATCCAAATGCTTGATCTCCTTGGTTCTTCAACATTACTCGAAATCTTCATCACTTTAAAGTACTCCAGTGTTTCTGAATGTCTTCAACTCAGCATCATAGTTGTTGAAGATCCGTAGCTATAACAATGAGAAAACAATATCTCTCAATCATTGTTATATAGTGTCATAGTATTATTACACATCATCAAAGTTCAATTGTATCACAAATTTGACAACAATACTATGGTGATATGTATCACTCTCCCTTGGTCAATACTTCATATCACATGAAAACCATTCCCCCTTACATAATGATCCGTAAACCATATGTATTTGTAGTGTGAACTACACATTAATTCTCCCGCTTTTTGTCAATGTAAATTAGCAAAGGTACAAAAACTAGTGGGATCATAATGAAATTCTCATAGTTATACTTCAGGACTAAAAGAGAACATATCAACTTTGTTTAGATGATTTCACATGGTCGAAACTTAGTGTATTCTTTAAGGAGTTTATAAAGATACAAGAAAACTCCTACAATATTCCACAGCCGCACTCCCCACAAAGATTTGGCAATTGAGCACAAGTTCAATTAAGAACTCTCCCCCATAAATGTCATTCCCGAAATAACAACAAGAGCGACCTTACTTTCACAAGAAGAAAAGGATTTAAAGGTATACTTTAATTCCTAACATAATTATTTTCTACGGAGAAATAAATGCGAAATTGAAACAACACTACACTGACGTTCTAAGCCTTGATTGCCCAAAAGATATAAATGAGTCCAAGGGAAAAAGTATAGAAAACTAATCAACCAAAACAACACCAATAGACTTCTGTAAGTGTTGAAATGTAGCAGTATCTAAAGGTTTGGTGAGAATATCAGCCAATTGTTGTTCGGAAGGCACGAATTCCATATTGATGATACGATTTTCATAGAGATCTCTAATAAAATGATACCTTATGTCAATGTGCTTAGTTCTTGAGCGCTCAACAGGATTCTCAGTGATGCGAATCACACTTGAGTTATAACAAAAGATCTTCATTACACCAGTGTCAATTCCATAATCATCAATGTATTCTGCTTCGCATGTAGACATGGATTGTGAGTTTTGTTTCTTGTTATGCCATGCCACAAGATTCAACCCAACATAAGAAAATCCCCCGAAGTACTTTTTCTGTTTTCCACACATCCTTCCCAATCTGCATCTGAATAGGCAGTAAGATCAGTGTTAGTATCAAAAGTATAGGATAGACCATACATGATAGTGTGTTGGATATATCGCATGATCCTTTCCGCAACTGCAAGATGAGATTACTTTGGATTATCCTGAAACATGTCACAACAACCAACACTTAAAGCAATATCCGGTCTAATAGTTGTAAGATATAAAAGGCTTCCAATGATAAATCGATAAATCTTTTGATCCACATTTACTCCTTTCTCACAAGACCGAATCTTGTCACAAGATCCTTTACATATTTTTCTTATCAAGACCGAATCTTGTCACAAGATCCTTTGCATATTTTTCTTGAGATAAGTAAATTCCATCCTTATGTTGTTGAATCTGTAATCCAAAAAAGAGTTTTGATTCACCAACATTGGTAATTTCAAACTCCTTATTAATGGAGACTTTAAAATCTTTTGCAAGTTTCTCAGAAGTCGATCCATAAATGATATCATCTGAAAAAGCGGGGGTCTAACAACCACACCCAATATTTCGATTAGCAATCTCTATGGACTAACTCCAATATACATTTAAGAGAATCAACTAGACAGTAAGACTCAATCTCTATGAAAGTATATCAAAGAGTTATATATCTCTTTCTTGATTAAATACTTACTCATGAAAATTGAAATATGCGAGTCTAATTGAATACAAAAGAAATCACTTGAACGGTACCAAAGACCAATGTTCAAGGATCAATCAATTTCAATCAATAACCAAAGGTCGGATTTCCCAATTGATTGATTCAAACGCACAACCTGTGATATTTCAATTATATAAAAAAATGTAATGCGGAAAAGAAATAACACAGACACCAGAAGTTTTGTTAACGAGGAAACCGCAAATGCAAAAAAACCCCGGGACCTAGTCCATATTTAACACACATTGTATTAAGCCGCTACAGACACTAGCCTACTACAAACTAACTTCGGTATGGATTGTAGTTGAACCCCAATCAATCTCACACTGATCCAAGGTACAGTTGCGCTCCTACGTCTCTGATCCCAGCAGGATACTACGCACTTGATTCCCTTAGCTGATCTCACCCACAACTAAGAGTTGCTACGACCCAAAGTCGAAGACTTTAATAAACAAATTTGTATCACACAAAAAAGTCTACGGTAATAGATAAATCTGTCTTCCACAGAAATACCTGTGAGTTTTTGTTACGTCTTTTGATAAATCAAGGTGATCAGGAACCAATTAATAAACCAGACTTATATTCCCGAAGAACAACTTAGTATTATCAATCACCTCACAATAATCTAAATTGTATGATGGAGAAATTAGATATTGTGGAATCACAAACGATGAGACGAAGATGTTTGTGAATACTTTTATATCTTTCCTATCGGACAAATAAATCTCAAGTTAATCCTTACGATTGTACATAGTACGATAGAAACAGCAAGATCAGACACAAAACTACGAGAAAGTAGTATCGGTATGGCTTCACAATCCCAATGAAGTCTTCAAGTCGTTAATCTACAGGGTCTCGGTAGAAACCTAAGGTTAAAGGAGAATCGACTCTAGCTAATACAACTAGTATCACACATGATGTGTGGGGATTAGGTTTCCCAGTTGCTACAGTTCTCCCTTATATAGTCTTTCAAATTAGGGTTTGCAATCAATGTTAGCTTAGTAATAAAGCATTCAAGATTTACCGTTAGATGAAAACCTGATTAGACTCAAGCTAATATCTTTCGACCGTTAGATCGAAACTTAGCTTGTTACACAAAAATGAAATGCATGTTTGTGTAACCGTACCCAAACATGTACATCTAGTTGGTTCAACAGTAGTTAACCAAATGGTTATCCATATGAGCACTTTCATATCAACCATATTCTTCTTTACCACAACTAGTTCCAATGACTCAAATAAACTAGTTAGAGAGTTGTTCAATTGCTTAGATCTTTATAATAGACACAATTGAAACAAAAATCATTTGATTCACTCGAATCGGTTCATGAACTTTACAGCTACGGTTTGCAAACTTGCATTCCTTAGTATATATAAGTTTAATCGTTTTTAGAAAATAACCAACTTAAGTACACAGACTGGTACGCGGACTTAAGTACCCGGAATAAGCCATTTTCAAGTGATTGAAATTTAACATGACTTTCGTCACTAGTAAAGATGAACTTAGCCAAAGTGAAAGCTTAAAAACACATATTTCGAGAAATAGATAAGCGATATAAATGATATACGCATTTTTGTGTCTATTTTGTTCTCAATGTTCTCTATTGTTAGTGCTCCATTTGTACTTATTATGATGTTATGTGTGTTTGTAGGTATTTTTAGGAAATAAACATTTTTGGAAAAATCAGCTCGAAAAGTTATGCGGAGCACCCCGGAGGACATTTGCTATGCGGACGCTCACTTTGGTTAAGGGGCACCTCAATTACTAAGGGGAACCTCGATCACTATTTGCACCCCAAGACATCCACCTGCTATTCGCACCCTACTCTGGATAGGGGGATACCTACTTCTTCACGTTTAAAGATCTTTTTGGCGGGAAATTTATTCTTTTCTGTGTAACTCTCTGGGAAGAATTGGTGGGATATTTAATTGGATTCTTCATGGATTTGGTTCAGTAATAGATTGCTATGACTAAACAAGATATTTGGTGCGCTTAAACACGAAAATAAATGAAGATATGGGAATATTTCTCAAAACAGGGGAGGAAAAATAGTCAGAATTAGTTGAAGATTCTGTGATGATTTTGTGAAGATTTTTTGCGTGTTTGGATAGAGTTGAAGCACTGCAAACGCGTGAAGAAGATATAGAAGAAAATCTCGGTGATTCCTGTGAGAGTAAAGAGAAAATATTCTTGCATTCAACCGAGAAGATTCGGAGTTATGAAGGAATATTTTCATCCCATGTTGGCTATATAAAGAGGTTACGGGACTCAGATAAAGGGGGTAGAGAGTTTGGGGTTGATACGGAGGCTTAGGGAGAGACAACAGAGGTCTCTTCTCGGGGAAAGAAAGTTGCAGAGTCGTTTCTGCACTTTCAGGGAAGAGAAGAAGAAGAACTGACGTCCTAAGTCAGTCGCATAGAGGTGTAGTTTAGTTACTGCAGCAGAGAAGTATCGTTTAGGAGGCAGTCTTATATTCTCTGTAGTCCTTTGTAACAGTTAGTCTGGAACGCTTATACACGTTGTAATTGATCTGTTTTATCTTTTTCTTGTATTTTCAGTCTCTTCAAACACTTTGGAGCCATGAATAAATATTTTGAGCATGTTTTTGATATGAGGAGCTAAACCCAACACTGGGACGACGGAGGAAGCCCTTTTTCATCATTGTGGTAATTCTATTAATTCTTTATATGACTTGTTGCACTAAAATTGAATTGATTTATGATTTCTCTTGAATGGTTGTGATTTCAATTGATGGGTCATGCTTAGCTTAAGTGTTTTGATGTCCCATGCTTTAGATTTACAGTCATTACTTTCAGAATCTACTTTGGAAAAGAATAAGAGTCAATAATCTTTATCATATGAGCTATAATTGTGTAGAATTGATTTTTGAACCACATGAGTATGAAAATTGGTGAAATCCCGAGTCTCGGTACCTCTCGTTATTGTGACAAGTTTTTTTTGTGTATATATTTTCTTTATTATTAAGTCTGAAATTGAGTCTACACAAGTCCAAGTTGAACGAACTTTATTTACCACTATAAAACTATATCAATTTTTGGCGCCGCCGATGCGGATTTGTATTTAGATTTGTTTTAGGTTTATTTTTATTATTTTTTGTTCTTTTTTACGCGTTTTGGTATTTTTCGATTATTTTCAGATTTGGAGCGAAGCTACAAGGGAAAAAAATTGCTATAAAAGGAAACCATCGCCAAAGAAGGAAAGAAAAGAGGAATCTGAAAGGAGTGAAGAAGAAGATTTTGTATATAGTTATTTTGTTTATTTTTAGAAACTGTAAATAAGATTTTATTTTTGTAATTTTTCTTTTCCTTTTTGGACATTTTTATTTTTGGACTGGACATTATTATTATTTTGAAACCCTAAGGAAGGGTTAAAAATTAAATATAAACTGTTTGCAGGGAAGGACGACAGTTACGATACTGTCTCGGCCCCTCGGGTTCGTACATTGACATTGGAGTCGGTGGCCTGAGTCGACTTCAACGGTTCATCGCCCGTCTGGTACGGGAGGTAAGACTCTATCCACCCACGAATCCCCTGTAAGTGGGTTTTATTTTGTGTGAAAACTCACACCCCTGCAGTAGAATGTCGAACTGGTATTACAATAGCCAATACAACGAATATCCGACTGAGTTTCAAAATGGACGTTACTACTTTGACCATAGTGTGAATAGTGGTTGGGAACATCATCCTTTTGAAGATTATGGTCCATACCATGGTGAGCTCAATTACTATCCACATACGCACCGGTCATATGAGCAAAATTCTTATATTTCTCCTTTAGAAGAGTCTCTCAGGAAATTAGAAGAGTCGACACGTAGGATAGCTGAGATGAATAACTTAGTTTATGACGAAAGAAAACTTTCTATAGAGGAATCCCTCAAGCTGATAGCTGAGAAAAACGAAAGAATTGCTCGAAATAATCTTAATTTTCAATACAGTGTCTCCAATAATACCCTTGAAAATGAGGATAGTTATTTGCATAAACAGGATGACGAGGATAAAATTGGTTACACTACTTGTTTAGATGAGGTTCAACCATTTTCATGTTCTTATAATGATGATTATGATGAGGATAATGTTGATGAAGAATTTGAAATATGTAGGCATAGTGATCAGGAATTTGTTACTCCAATTAAGCTTTACGACGATAATATTATTTCTAGTTCAAATCCAAATAATTTTAATAATTATTCACCTATTCAAAAGGACGAGGATTTGACTAGAGATACCCCCGTTTTAGACGATGTAGTATTTCCTGTTTACGAAGTCGATAATGGTTTAGAGGAACGAGTTTATTCTGAGAATACTGTTTTAGAGTCCCATGACTTAGAAACATTAGTCTTAGACGAAGAAGATGAACTCGTAGAGATTTTAAATATGAGTGAGGATGCATCACCTGAGTATAATCTACACGAAGAAATTGACCATTTTCAAGATTCTGATGATCTAGAAATTAGGGAAATTGTATCTAGTCTATCTAGAGACACCCAAAACTCTAAGTTTGGGGGTGATTATCATTCTCCTTGTGCCTTACCTTTAGCTCTTACAGATATCCCTCACTTGGGACTTGACATAAGTGCCTCAACCATTTTAAAAGATTATCTTCATACACGTTTTCCTAAACCTAGTGATGTCCATAAGGAAGTTCAGTTGTTAGAAACCCATCCTCTGGTTGATGTGGTTTGCTTAGGCTATGATACCAAGATTGACTTTGTTTTCCCACCAAATATTTTTCTTCCAAATGTGGGGATGTATGAATTTCAAATGTGTCAGTTACTGAGTTTTGAGACTAAACCTAAGTACTTTAGGATATTCGAAACGACACATTTGCCTAAGATTGACCATCACTTTCATCGTGGTCAAATGCGTGAGTCAAAACTGATTGACTTTAAAGATCCGCAATTGTTCAGGTTATTATTATGTGCTTCTAAGCTTTTACTTGAGTTTTTCCAGACTCTAATACCTGAATCGGATCTTAGCTACGAGGAAACGCAACCCATGAAAATATTTTATTTGGACCCAGTTATAGAACCTGAACCTGAATTACAGCTAGATGTAGTTGTCTTAAACAGGAAGCTAGATAAGGGTGTGCTTTATTTGTTTATTTTCTTGACAGGTTGCAGATTTCTTTTACTTGTGATAGCTCTATTTGGTTTTGATGACCCACAGATATTTCGGCTATTACTTTATGATTCTATGAGGTGACTAATCCTTTCTTAGTCTGGATGAAGACGTTAAACTTAGCACTTCTTGAGAGGTAACCCATTCTCATGCAACACGGTAATATCTTTCCTTATCTCTTTTGCTTCAAATGGTAACAGTTTCTCCTTGTTCATGCTTTTAATTTCATCTTTAGAACATTGAGGACAATGTTAGATTTAAGTTTGGGGGTGGGGAAGAAACTTTTTGTTAGCTCTTAGCTGCAACAAATAAACTCCAGAGCCTAAACATTTATGCTTATTAAGGTTGGCATTAACCAATCTAAGTGGATGGGAACATCTTGGTTGTAGGATTTGAGGAACCAATCTGATTAGATGGAAACATCTAAAGAGTCTATTCATAAAAGCACAGAGCTCAGGTGTTAGAATTAAAAAAAAAACATGGTAGTTTCGCCATATCTCGTTGAATCCTAATCCTTCTGTTTTTGTTTTTTAAGTGATTTGGTGGGGCACACGATTCAAGTTGTTACCTTTGCTAGGGTGGAATAGAGTGATTGAGATACCAAAAAAAAAATGAAAAATGAAAAAATGAAAAAAAAAAAAAAAGAGAGACCAGACCATTAGACCAACCGGAATAAATTCAATAAAGTAGACCACTGGTTCCCTTGTATATGCCAGTTGTGTTGACCTAGAGTTAGGTTTATCGACCACTAGTCCCCTTGTATATGCCAGATGTGTTGATATTAGTCAGACCGGTATCTTAGTCCATTAGGATAGGTTCACCTTGGCAGAGGCCTTCAGACAGATATGGGAAACACCGTTCACTTTTAACCATCTCTTTATCCATCTTCTTAATCTTTCCATGTGATTGGTTGACTCCGGTTATGATGTACAAAAACTATCTGAGTAGAGCTCTGTCACTTATATATGAATTTTAGTATGCTGAGTGCAAACTCATGTACAACAACTGGAATTTCGCATCAGGGTACTTCCTCTTATAGTCAATGATTGTATGCCAACCAAGGAGATTCTTTAGTGCCTTCCAAGGTTCTGCGTAGATAGCTAGGGTCTGTAGTAAAGGTTTTGTGGGTACACCTCTGGTAAACCCTCCGGAGACAACACTCCGCCGCTAGGGACACCTAGCGGTCTAACGGCTTGCTGCACGTGCTAAGTGTAGTCATTTTATTTTCTAAATTAGTTTTTCTCGAGGACTAGCAAATAATAAGTTTGGGGGGATTTGATAGACACATTTTTATGTCTACGTTGTCCTTAATTTCATGTATTGTTGGTACTCGATTTTTGTACTTATTATGGTATTTTATGTGTTTTTAAGTATTTTTAGAAATAAACATTCTTGGAAAAATCGGCTCGAAAAGTCGTTTAAAGCACCGGAAGGAACGTGTTATTCAGACTCTCACTTGTGGATAAGGGGCGCCCAAATGATAAGGGGTACCCAAAGGATATTTTCACGCAAGCAGCTGAACAGAGACACCCCTCATGGTATCTGGTATTCGCACCCCAGGACCGGATAGGGGGCACCCATCTTCTTCTTCATGGGAAAGATATTTGGCGGGAAAAGAAATCTCAAATGTGTGAGATTTTTGTCATGATATTATGGGGATATTTGTGTCTTTAAGACACGATTATCTTCTTACCATGACAATAAGATTTTGTACGTGTCTTGAATGGAAGGAAATCGTATACTTTTGGATATTTTCGAAAACAGGGAAAGAATTATTCACGGAATTAATTGAAGATATTCTCTTCATTATTTGGATCAATTAAATGAGAAGATTTGGATATACCATACAACTCGGAAGACGTGTGAAAATGGAGAGGAAATATTCTCGTGAAATAATTTCATTAACTGCAAAGATCCTATGGAGTAATTGAGATGATTGTCGACCTAAGATTGGCTTCACAGTATAAATAAGAGTGTCTTGGGTATCAGTGAGGGGATGGAGAGTTTGGGCATCGTTTAGAGCAAACCCGGTTTAATCATTATTTTCTCCCATTTCATCACTTGTAAACACTTTTGAGCAATGAAAAAATATTCTGAGTGTGTTTCCAATATGCGGAGCTAAACCCAATCCTTGGGGCTATCAAGGAAGCCGTTGTTTCGGAAAAGTGATATATTTTTATTAATTAATTACAACAACTCTATTATGATTTTTGCATTGAACTAAAAATTATTTATATGATTTTGATTAGTTAGGTGTATTTTCTCTTGATAGAATATGCTTGCTTTAGGGTTTTGATATTCTATGCTTGGATTAACATCTATTCTTTTGGAAATCTACATATCTATGCAATACTATTAGAATCAATTTAACTGTTGAGTTGCATAATTATTGTTTTATTAAATCACTAATATCGACCAATGGTGGAATCCTAGCCCCATTCTCTCCATAATTTTCACAACATCTTTTTAATTCAGTTTGCTATTTTTATTTATAAAAATTAATTCTAAAAATCCGCTTTCACAAGTCTCAACGAACCTTTTTACTACAACAACTTGAAAACACATCAAATTTTTGGGGGTACACCTCTGGTAAACCCTCCCGAGATTAACTCGGTTTTATTTTTATAGATTAGATTTGCTCGAGGACTAGAAAATAATAAGTTTGGGGGTATTTGATAGACGCATTTTTGTGTCTATTTTGTTCTCAATGTTCTTTATTGTTAGTGCTCGATTTGTACTTATTATGGTGTTTTGTGTGTTTGTAGGTATTTTTGGGAAATAAACATTTTTGGAAAAATCAGCTCGAAAAGTTATGCGGAGCACCCCGGAGGACATTTTCTATGTGCACGCTTACTTTGGTTAAGGGGCACCTCAATTACTAAGGGGAACCTCGATCACTATTTGCACCCTAAGACATCCACCTGTATTCGCACCCTACTCTGGATAGGGGGATACCTTCTTCTTCACGTTTCAAGATCTTTTTGGCGGGAAATTTATTCTTTTCTGTGTAACCCTCTGTGAAGAATTGGAAGGATATTTAATTGGATTTCTTCATGGATTTGGTTCGGTAATAGATTGCTATGACTAAACAGGATATTTTGTGCGCTTAAACACGAAAATAAATGAAGATATGGGAATATTTCCCAAAACAGGGGAGGAAAAATAGTCAGAATTAGTTGAAGATCTGTGACGATTTTGTGAAGATTTTGTGCGTGTTTGGATAGAGTTGAAGCACTGCAAACGCGTGAAGAAGATATAGAAGAAAATCTCGGTGATTCCTGTGAGATTAAAGAGAAAATATTCTTGCATTCAACCGAGAAGATTCGGAGTTATGACGGAATATTTTCATCCCATGTTGGCTATATAAAGAGGTTACGGGACTCAGATAAAGGGGGTAGAGAGTTTGGGGTTGATACGGAGGCTTAGGGAGAGACAACAGAGGTCTCTGCTCGGAGAAAGAAAGTTGCATAGTCGTTTCTGCACTTTCAGGGAAGAGAAGGAAGAAGAAGAAGAACTGACGTCCTAAGTCAGTCGCAGAGAGGTGTAGTTTAGTTACTGCATCAGAGAAGTATCGTTTAGGAGGCAGTCTTATATTCTCTGTAGTCCTTTGTAACTGTCAGTCTGGAACGCTTATACACGTTGCAATTGATCTGTTTTATATTTTTCTTGTATTTTCACTCTCTTCAAACACTTTGGAGCCATGAATAAATATTTTGAGCATGTTTTTGATATGAGGAGCTAAACCCAACACTAGGACGACGGAGGAATCTCTTTTTCATCATTGTGGTAATTCTATTAGTTCTTTATATGACTTTTTGCACTAAAATTGAATTGATTTATGATTTTTCTTGAATGGTTGTGATTTATATTGATGGGTCATGCTTAGCTTAAGTGTTTTGATGTCCCATGCTTTAGATTTACAGTCATTACTTTCGGAATCTAATTTGGCAAAGAATAAGAGTCAATAATCTTTATCATATGATCTATAATTGTGTAGAATTGATTTTTGAACCACATGAGTATGAAAATTGGTGAAATCCCGAGTCTCGGTACCTCTCGTTATTGTGACAACTTTTTTTGTGTATATATTTTCTTTATTATTAAGTCTGAAATCGAGTCTACACAAGTCCGAGTTGAACGAACTTTATTTACCACTATAAAACTATATCAATAAACTCGGCTTAAAATAGCAAATGTGTATAATCAAAGTCTATATAGCAAAACGACTTTTGTCTCAAGATAGGATATATAGTAGATAGACTTTTGAGTGATAGATAAGTTCAAGTCTCCACATACCTTTTAGTCGATGAAGTTCCACCAATTCCTTGAGTAGTTCTTCGTCTTTGTATGATGATCGCCATGGAGTCTTGATCTCAACTACACTTTCTATCCTAGTCCGAGACTTAGCTAATAGTAGACTAGAAATCAAGAATTATATTTTTGATCACTAACATTGTCAAACATGCTTGAGATAGCAACGCATGCGAGTTCGACCGAGCAGTGCTCTAACAATCTCCCCCTTTGTCAATTTTAGTGACAAAACTATCAATACATATGTAATATAAAAATAGATAAATAAACTTTTGTAGCTCCTCTTCCACATGCCTGATCTTCTTGGTTCTTCAACATTACTCGAAATCTTCGTCACTTCCAAGTACTCCAATGATCCCAAAGGTTGTAAGTTTAGTATCACCGTTGTTGAAAATCCGTAGTCATAACAATGAGAAAACAAGAATTCTCAATCATTGTTATACAGTGTCATAGTATTATTATACAACATCAAAGTTCGATTGTATCACAACTTCGACAACAATACTATGGTGATATGTATCACTCTCCCTTAGTCAATACTCCATCTGACATGGAAACCACTCCCCCTTACATAATGATCCGAAAATCATATGTATTTGTAGTGTGAACTACACATTAATTCTCCCTATTTTTGTCAATAAAATTGGCAAAGGTACAAGAACGAGATCCTAATGAAATTTCCATAGACACATTTCATGACCAAAAGCAAGCAAAAATATATCATCTTGTTTAGATGCAATCATAAAGCCGAAGCTAAATGCATTCATCAAGGAGTCTATAAAGATACAAGATAACCCCTATAATATTCCACAGCCGCACCCCCCACAAAGATTTGGAGCACAAGTTCAAAAAGAACTCTCCCCCATAAAATGTCATTCCCGAGAGAACAACACGAGCGACCTTAATTTCGAAAGAAAGAAGGATTTCTTTGGACATAACAAATCACATACAAGTATGAATTTGGATCCAAAAACCCAATTATATTAACCACAATATTCATGATTAATTTAACCAGTAATGCTCAACATAAGTGAACTTATGCAGACTCAAAAATACTCAATTAGATTAATCACAAGAGAACCCATAATTAATCTAATCGGAATACACAACCAAACTAATCACAAAAGAGTAATCAATTTAATTGGTCCTGCTCGACATAAGAAAACTTACGGAACAACAACTAAATAACCAAACAAGATGATTAATTTAGTTGGAAATGCTCGACATAAAGTATCTTATGGAACAACGACATAGCTAATCATAAAATAATCAACTTGGTCGTTTAGTGCTCAACATAAGATACATTAGTGTACAGGCTCTTGTAGTCTGAAACTGGGGAGAATTGTTGCAGTGTACAGGGTCTTGAGATGGATTTGTATATGGCAGTGAATATGATTCGAATTCGTGGTGGTTTAAGGCCAGATTTGAAACTGAAAACCAGCAGCATAGTTGATGTTGCTCTCAAGAGTTCTGTTGGTCTTTCTGGAGATTAGAAGCTTAAGGCAAACACGGAACAATGAACAAGTTGTTGTAAGAGTTTGGTTGTTGGATTTAGCTGCAAAGGTCAGTGAACGAGAGTTATGACGAAGCTGATCTTGTTGAGCCTTCGTATGTGCTTTTTAAGAAGAGTTATTGGCTTTCGGCAGGTTGACAAAGTTGGGTCACAGCTAGAACGTTTGAGAAAATCCTTGCAGCGAGAAGAAGCTAGCAGTTTTGCCTTGTTATGTGCAATTTCAAGCTATGGTTCTGTTAATGGCTTGATGGATGATTAGCAATATCTGACTCGGTTTTTGTGCAGCCGAAACAGCCAACATAGGGAATTTGTGGCCACTGTTATCAAGGGTTTTTGTGGTCGTTCAAGGGAAGTACATGAGAGTTCCTAGACAACATCTAGGAGTTTATTTTGAAGCTAAGATAAGGGAAACAAGATATGGCACATATTGGCTCCAGATTTGGTAATATTTAAAGGCGAGAAGTCAGCTGAGTTTAGAGGGTTAGAGGCTATAAAAGAAGACCTAAACCTACAGAAATATATCACATACCCCCTACCACTGTTCGCAACCCTAGTTTCAGAGAGCTTTGCTCGCTGAACAACCTTGCATTCACCTGCCATCATCATCTGCATATCATTCCCTTACCGCCTGCATTTCCATCATCCCCAGTTTGCATACCACCACTGAACTTGCATCCCATACCTATAGCATCTCCATTCATATGCATATCACTTCTGCACCTGCACTTCATCAGCGCAGCAGACTCGCAGCCATCTACATCATACAGGCAGCAGACTACAGGTAACTACATCAGCAGCAGTTTCACTTTGCAGCCACCATTCCGCTGTTACCAGACCACGGAGTTCACCACTACTAGTTCACATCATTCCACCACAACTACCACCTGTTGTTTTGGTTTGTTGTTGTATATTCCTGTTTATTTTTGTTCCTTTGCCATGTACTCCAGTAGCTAAGTATATTTTATTGGGGACGATTTCGACGTCCAAACATGATTCATCATTGATATTTAAAAAGCCCTTTTCTTGCAACTATATTGTTATTGCTCATTCTCTACTATTCTAAAAGTGTTTATGAATTTATTTCTCAATCGTTTAAGTTGCAAGTTGATTGGTTGCTTTATGATTCTATTGCTAGTTTCGGTATTCTTCGACCCATAATTGTCTAGAAAACCTAAACACAAGTAGCAATATGTGGGTATTGACGATGAGATTTTGTTAAATATCCATGTGTAGAGAATGACACTAGTAGATGAGTCGAGCTTATGTATTTTTCACTAGTAATAGCCTATCTAACGGAACTTAAAGCACTTGTTTAAGTTACACCTAGAGAGCGTACTTCTAGGAAACTTGATAAGTAGAATCCGGTAGTCGAGCGCTTCCATGTCCGGTGAAATTAGGAGATTTGCGGGATATTTGAGCGTACTAAATATTCTAGGGTTATTAGTAATGGATACTTTGCAGAAACATAGCTATGTCAATTAGATTCATGTTTTGTGGCTTATAAAGAGTCCATGATCATTCATATCCTCATCTTTCGTTTTTCTTTGCTTTGCATTTTTTCATTCAGAAATTTGAAACTCCACTCTCCCTTAGGAACGAACTTGCTTATCCGTATACTACTAGCTAGTTTAAAGAGAAGTAGAGAAATATTATTTTTACAAGTTCGACACCTCGTCAAAATTGGCGCCGCTGCAGGGGAGCAGTCGGTAGTTTGGGTTGTTATTTAATTTTCTGTTTTTTTGTATTCAGTTTTTATTTTTTGATTTTTTTAATTTATTTTCTTAGAATCATATTTCAGGTACCAAAACAATTGTTTTTGCGTGTGCACAATTGGGAAAAAGAGGTAAGTCTCTTAACGGGTTGTGTGCATAAGATTTCAAGATGTATCCTTTTGGGAACAATAATATGGTTCACAAGACTAAACATATTATGGTAATAATTCTGATTTTCAATCTCACTCTTACAATAGCTTCCAACCATACTTGGGATATAATCAAAACCAATCTTTTGGTTATGATGGATATTCTACAAGACCTTGTGATTATTCTCATACACCACAACAAGCTTATGGTGTCTATGCAAGTGGGCAGTCACAAGGATGGGGGGATAGTTATACTTCTCATACGTTCCAAAATAGTTTCAGGCAGAATAATTTGTGAAGTACATGGAGACAGATTAACTCATCTCCCAATGTGTCGAGTTTCGAAGCGAGTGAAACGTATGATAGTTTATTTAGACCTGTTCCGGATCGTATTTATGATCTTTCACCCACTCAACGGGAAGAGACGTGGTCTAGAGAACCTATTGTGAGTAGTAACGGGATACTTCGCAGAAACTAGCTATATCAATTAGATTCATGTTTTCTGGCTTAGAAAGAGTCCTTGATCATTCTCATTCTCATATTTGCATTTGTTTCATTGTCTTGCATTATTCATTCAGAAATTAGATTAACTTTAGCTCTATTCTCCCTTAGGAACGAACCTGCTTGTCATTATACTACTAGTTATTATAAGAGAAGTAGAGAAATATTATTTTTGCGAGTTAGACACCTCGTCAAAATTGGCGCCGTTGTCGGGAGCAAAACGTGTTAATATAAAGAAACTCTTTAACCAATATGAGCAGTTGGAAGAAGAGGGAGCAACGGAAGAGACTCTTCAAGCAATTTCTAGGGCCATACATATGGAGGTTAATGGAGAAGAGCCCCAAGAAGAAGATTCCAAGGATGATGAACCCTTGGAAAATATTGGTAATGATGGTGCTACTAGTTCAACTCATGATTTTAATGATCATTCTCCTATTCAAAAGGAAGAAGTCGAGTCTAGGAACACCACAGTTATTGATGATAAGACTTATGTTGTGTATGAAAGCGATGATGATTATGACTTCTTTGTGCATCCTACCCCAAATTCAGAGAAGGTGGATACTTTGAATGAGAAATCAACTTGTGAAGAACGTAAGGATTACGATAATTTGCTTATGGAAGATTCTGATTTCTTTTCCGATGAGGAGGACTTGGTTGTAGAAGAAACCAATGAATGTCTTAACAAGAGTTCGAGTGAGAATGATGATACTTGTGATGTGAGAATGGAAGTGTACATCTGTACCGAGGATCCCGAAATACATGAGGTTTTGCAAGGTTTTTCTAATCCTTAACATGAATCTCTATCTAATGATAATCCTCCCAAACTAGTAGTATTTTCTCAAAAAGTTGTTAATCCATCTTTTAGGAAGGTACCTCATTTGGGGATGGAATTATGTGCTTCTAAATTTTTATCCGAATTTCTTGCTTCCAAGTATCCACCATATGTGTTTGAGTCTAACACCATGCAGGTTCGCCAAGAGGAACGAATCGAAGTACCTTCTGCTTATGTTTTTTACACACTTTCGAGTGTAGAAAAGACTAAGTGTGGGGGTAACTTTTATGAGTTTCCTAATGAGAACAGAGGAGTCATGGACAAGGAAGATTGTCCCTCAGAAGAATCATCCGACGTCGATCCCAAACACAGGCGAGAAAGGAAAAAGGAGGACGAACCCAGAAATAACGGCACAACCGAGAATCTCGCAGTTATAAATCCCAAGCGAGGAGAGACTTCAAAAGAAAAGTCGGCTAGCTCAAAAATATTAACACGAACTGAGCAATCCGATGAGGACTCGGGGTGATCAA
The DNA here is from genome assembly GCF_003573695.1 of Papaver somniferum. Classification (NCBI taxonomy): domain Eukaryota; kingdom Viridiplantae; phylum Streptophyta; class Magnoliopsida; order Ranunculales; family Papaveraceae; genus Papaver; species Papaver somniferum. The sequence continues at coordinate 74,612,090 of NC_039363.1, forward strand.
GATATCGTCATCCAGAAACTTCCTTCTCGCCCGAGAGAGCACAAGGGATAAAAAAAAGGCTGAAAGGAGGCACATTGACGACCAATTACAAGTCCGACTCTGCCAATTCGAGGCGATGTACAGAGAAGCTACAGAAAGGCGAGAGGGAAAGAAGTTAGCAGAAGTAATGTAAGAGGTAGGGAAATCTCCCCTCTCGAAAATCCTATTGGCCCAGCCATTTCCAAGGAAATGCTCGCTCCCAACATTTGCATCTCCCTTCAACGGGACTGGAGATGCAGTGGAACACCTCAGATCCTATCGCATGACGCTAACCCAGTGGAACCATTACGATGTAGTGATGTGTAGATTTTTCCAGCCAGTCTAAAAGACGAGGCGCTGATGTGGTTCAATAACTTGTCGAAGGAGTCGGTTAAGTCCTTTTCCCACTTATCAGAATTATTCCTAGAAACGTACATACACACAGCCGAGTCAAGCCAGAAATTGACATGTTGTTCCAACTAGCACGAGGACCAAACGAGTCGTTTCGATCTTTGGTAACTCACTGGGGAAAATTATGTGCTGAGATCGGAAGATTCCCAGAGGCCTACGCGATCCTAGGCTTCAAAAACAGTCTCAGAAAGATAGACCCCATATTTGTCTGCATGTATGAAACCTTGCCACATTTTCTGGGAAAGTTACGGGAAATTCAAGAGGATTACATAGCCCTTGAAGAACTCCAAGATGGGACCCATGAAAAATTGGTGAAAGGAACTTGTAGGGGAGCACATGTGGTAGAACCACAAGATCCTCAACCACAGGTCCGAGGAACAGGACGACCCAACAACAGGTCTACCTCGTTCGATAAACACCGAAATGGAGGATGAAAAGGGAGAGATCAAGCCCATCAAAAGAAAGGAAAATTCTACACGAAGATAAATACCCCCACATCTAAGATCCTCAAGAAGATCGATGGAAAGTGTAAGATCACGTATCCATGGAACAGAGGACAGCAGCCCGAACGTGCAAAGAAAAGGACACATTTCTGTGAATTCTACCAGTTCTATAGCCACCCAACAGACTCATGCAGAGATCTGAAGAAAATGGTGCAAGATATGATCGATTAAGGTAAACTCCAGGAGTATGTCGCGCAACCGGCGATCAAAACAGTAGCAGGACCACCCGTACATCGCGTAGAAATACCACGCGAGGCGCAATATTTGGATGCAACACGATATCACATTCAACTATCGTTGTCCCCACACCTGAAGGAAACGTTACACGGCGAATCCATAAGCGAAACTTCAAAGGTGACGAAGTCTTTAGCGTAACAAAAGAACCTCCTATGGAGGATTGGATGAAAACTCCTATCATTTTTTCAACCTCTGAGGCACCTGATGAATGGGGGGACCACAATGACCCATTAGTGGTCACGATGGCTATCACACTCCCTGAGCACGAGGGAGAGGGAGAAAACCTAAGGTATTGCCATGGGCCATGCTTAAAATATTAATAGATGGAGGAAGTTTCGTCGAAATTCTATTTTATGAAACATTCAAACAAATGGGTCTCAGAGACGAATGCCTTATACCATCTACCTATAACATATTTGGTTTCAACGGCTCGTCTCGTAAGAGAGGAGAGATAACCCTGGAGATTTGTGTGGGAAGGATTCTCACCCTCACCACATTCTATGTGGTAGATGTAATCTCATCATACACAACAATTAATGGGCGATCCTGGTTCCATGGGATCAAAGGAGTCGCGTCAACCTACCATCAAAGGCTAAGGTTTCCAACACACGATGGGATCACAGAAATCTTAGGAGATTCAGGCGAGGCTAAGTACTGTTACAACATGGATGTACAAAATGGCAAAGAAAGGGTGAATTCATTTAAGGCTAAGAAGCAAAGGGATGAGAATCAAAAGAATGTCAATATCTACATGACAGACTCAACCAAGGATAAACACTCGGGCGATACATCTTTCCCGACCTCAACTTTTTTAACAAAGCCTTTATGACAATTGCAGAGCCTCTCCGATAGTGGAGAGCGGGGGCCGAACTTCTCGACCCCTAGGAATGACGTCGACCCGCTTGTGGAAATCACATCTGGAATCGAATTACTGTCTCCAATGGATAGTTATTCCGGATACAATCAGATCCCCATCGGCAAGGAAGATCAGAAGTGCGCCTCACGAGGTCCCCACCATCATACCAAGATAACACCTGAGCTCAAAAACTGAGGGACTTTTTACAGATAAAAAAACAATACCTATACTACCAACCCAGCAAAGGCCTGACCCAGGCAAAGATCTTTATGTTTACTTATCTACAAGCAATATCTCGATCATCGCGGTAATGACTCAAATAGAAGGAAATGTAGAAAACCCAATCTATTCTATAAGAAGATCCCTGAGATCAGTAGAACATAAATACTCGAAAAAAGAAAAAATCATGCTATCATTGGTATATGCTACAAAAAAATGGTGAAAATACTTTCATAAGTACACTGTGACTGTCATTACCAAAACTCAGAAAGAGTTTATATTAAACCATGACGACAGAATGAAAGAATCTTCAAATGGAGAGCTCAAGTTAAACAATTCGAAATCAGGTACCAGTCTCGAACTGTTATTAAAGCACAAAAAGTTGCAGACTTCTTGGTCAATTTCCCTCTTGGAGACATAAAGGAAAATTCCGAGAAAGAGGACGAATCAGAATGTAAAGAAATAGGCATGAGAAGGACAATATATCCTATAGACTTAAACCTTGTCTTGCGCCCTTGGCCACTTATCAAAAGGGGAGACAGCATCGAGACATCCCCACAAAGCAGTGATGGGCAAAGAAGACCTCTAATGGTCGATGTGAAATACTTTACAAAATAGGGAGAAACTTCAAACAAGCAGCATGTCACAAAAAACGACAAAACCATACCAATGCACCTGGATTATAATGACCCAGGAAAATCCACCAGAGAGGTTAAGGGAATAGCTCCTATTGACCTAATAGCTGGCGCAGACGCGATCTCAAAAGCAAAATCCAGGGATCTGGAAGAGATCTTAACCTCGGACATTTTACCCGCAAGATCGGACGAACCAAACGAAAGCCGAGGTAACAATCAGGAGGAAACTCAGAAAGAAAATTAACTCGCTAAGACAAAAGAATTTAGCCCATTCCATACATCCTAACGCGAGACTTCGCCATACCAGTGCGAGTCTGGAAAGTTTACTCCCATGATAGAAAGCCTCCTCACGATCACCACAGAGGAAGGAAAAGGAGCACACAGATTTTTCAAACCAGATGGAAAATAACTAGAACGCCCATGAAACATCAACTACCTAAAAGTCATCCATTGTAACCATCCATGAATGAAAATATACCATGACCGCTGGTCGCGTCGACGAGCATATCGATGTTGGGTAAGGGAAAGTCATCCTTTGCGCAACACTTATTCATATTTCTGAAATCCACGCAGCATCTGATTTGACCATTCTTCTTCTTGACTGGGACAACATTAGCTAGCCATGTTGAATGGGTTTGATGAATCCTGCTGCTAGTAGTTTCTGAATTTCGACTTTGATTTGCTCTTCGACTTCGTGTCTGAACTGCCTAGGCGGTTGTTTGACATCTTTAGAGCCGGGAGTGATATGCAGATGGTGAGTGACCAGTTTGTCGTTTAGGCCAGGCATTTCTTTGTAAGTCCAAGTGAAGATATCCCGATACTCTCTCAACAATCCTATCAGTCATGTTCCTTCTTCTGGTGATAACGCTTAACTGATTAAGATTGGTCTTGGGTCATCCTCCGCACCTATGTTGACTGTTCCAAGATCATCAGTAGTGAAATTTGTACCATCTTGCAACTGTTGTGGACCTCTTGAATCTCGTCTTCAGGTGATTGTTCGCTTCGAAATAATTCATCAAGGTGGGGAGACCCTTGATCGATATCCCCTATTAATTGCTAATATATGTGCCGACGATAAATGATCATGCCTTCCGCATCATGACTGGCTGTAAAATTAGACTCTTGATCCATGACCTGATCCTTACGGCATTTGATCGGTGTATCAAGTGACTTGACCATTTCAGTACCTGAAAATGGTGATGGTTTGTCAGCAGCTGCTTCAATAGTCTTCCAATTTGGGAGTGGAGTACTATAGATTTTCTTAGGAGGCTCAGGGATGGTTCTTTGAGATTCGATGGATTCAGCATCGTAGACCGGGGCATAAAGAGATGGTGAAGCCGCAATACGAACGATTTTGTTGTTGAGTAGAGACTTCATACATTGATGGTACGTCGAGGGAACCACCTTGTTATCATGGAGCCATGGTCGTCCGAGTATCATGTGATAGTCAGGTTCTTGATCGATTACATAAAACTTGACCTTTGATTGAATAGGTCCCACTCTCAAGTCTACATACGCATATTCGTATGTGTGGCTTTTGCTCCCTTCAAATCCTGTCATCAGTATGGGATGGCGAACAATTTTACTCTGTGGGAATTTGGCTACCTTGAGAGTCTTCATAGTAATGATATTTGTGGAAGCACCTGTATCAACGAGAGCCCTCCTAAATTCAGAGCCTTTGATAAAACCAGTCACATACAAAGCTCGATTATGTCCTTCATCTGTCATGCGGTCCTCTTCTCCGAATGTGATATTATTAATTGAATGTTCAGACATTGTGGATATTTCTTCGACCGCTGGAGACAATGAAGTTATTTGCACATTAGATGATATTTGGTTGAGTGCGGTAAACGTGTCTGTGCACTGATCCCTGGAAAAGTGCAAGAGTTCATACAAGTTTTCGATCAATTGTGCAACTTCATGGTCCACCAGCTTCTCATAAGTAGTGAAATTGTTGATTTGAGGGTCATCAGGTGACGAGTTAGTCCCCAGTGCTGGAACTTCTAGAGCGGAGGTACTGCCTAACTCGGACGTCATCCTGATGAGAAAGTTGAGTATGTGGTTCATCGTCTCTTTCATCAGATCCATGTTCCTGGTGTGAATCTCCTGGACTCGTGCCAACTCGGTCAAAGTCAGGATTTCTCCAGCGCCATTAGATGTAGTGTTGGCAGGAGGAACATTGCCGTTTGAAAGATCCTGGATTGGATTTGAAGCAGTTAAATTGGTCCTAAGACCAACCATCCTTGTGAAAATCTGAGATTGCAACCGAGAGATTAATCTCCCACTGTGGTCGCCAATCTGTTGATGGGAGAAAACGGTTTACTGGTTTTCTAGGAAATAAGGAGACGACCGTGCGGAGGAGACTCCTCGAAGCGAACAAATTGCTTTAACCTTTTGCAAACAGATGCATTGCAAAAAGGGAGTTCTTTGAATTCGAGAGATCAATCTGTAGGACTCCGTCCTAAACCAAGAAAATGGTCGTTCCAGAGTCAATTCGGTCACAAGAGAGGATGGGTTGATCTATAGGAGGAAAGCTGAGAAATGTGTGAGATCAGTGGTGATCAAGGATTGTTGGTTTGTTGTGTATTTTGCGTGAAAATAATTTCTGAATAATTGAATTTACTCAGTTGAGAGTAATTTCTAAGACGATAAGTTCATATAGACGAAAGACTGTCTATCGAGAATTGTCTATTGAACGTTGTCTTGTTGGCAAGAATTGTTTTGTTTTTCAATCATCGATTCAGAGAACAATTTATGTTGCAAAAGCAGTGGACACCTTAATCCAAGTAAGTGTGACAGTTGCTGAAGTCAAAGAGTGGGAAAGTGTAAAATCGTGTAAAAACCAGTTTCTCATCGTGCGGAGACTTGGTTGATTGTACACCCACTACTACGTTAACTCCTTCAACTGCTTACACGACTTAGTCACATTCTCATCGTGGAACACACGTGCCGTAGGACGCCAGACCAAAACCCTAGTTAATATCCCCCATGTGACACGATTGATGTCTCGTGATTGTGGAGTCCGCAAGGCAGACTTGAGGAGACGGTGAGTCTTTGTATTGCTGAGTCGAGCATGGTTTGCAAATGCTCTTGGGTTCATGAATTGGACATGTATGTTGGGACAAAAGTATAATTACGTTGATTGTTAAAGTGAGCAAGTATTGCTCATTTGATGAATTGTTGAATATTGATAGTTGAACCAATATTCTTTAGTTTGAGAAAATATTGCTCATCTGAGCAATTGTTGCTCGTTTGATGAATTATTGGTAACAGAACCAAATAAAATATTAATCAAAATACTGGAAACCGAGTGTAATTAATTAAAATGTTGATCATGAGATCAACGCAAAGTTATTAGTGTTTGAATCTGGAATTATGAACCCTGGATTCGAAAACCCTTATCTCGATCAATTGCTGATCAATCGATGATTTATTGAAAATAAATCACGGAGTAAAGAGGAACCAGCTACATGGGATGATGGATCGACCATGTAGCGTCCAGATGCTCGAGTGTGCAAATTCCAAAGTCTCTTGAAGACCAGTTGGTGAAAAGATGATCAAATGCTGGTTTAATCATTTTTTTAGAATAGTGCTCGAGCGAGCATTAGGTAGTAAAACCAAATTGTGGAAAAGTGAGGACCGTTCAAGGGGCCATGAAACCGGCCCTTGGTGACTGTGGGCCCAGTTTTCGGTCGTTCGAGCAAGTCCCAGGTTAATTGAAGAGAATTTGGACCCAATGAGCAATTGATGGAAAATTAGGTCAAAATTAGGGTTTGAGTGTGGGACTGACCTCTTGCAAGCCTTAAGGCCGGTCATGGTCGGTCATGGAGGCATATCCGTGCCACCAAGGTGACCGAGTCTCATTCCTGAGAGTTTTGGTATTTTCTGACGAACGTTCGAGCAACATTTTGAGAAAATACGAAGAAACCAGTGTTTTGCTGAAACTGGGACACTTCATAAGATGAAGGGAAAATAATAATAAAATAAGGGATCATGAAGTGTAGGACCGTCTAAGGCATGGCCGGTCATCCAATAAGCCCGGTCGTGATACTTTTCCTAATTTTATATTATTTTCATGATTTTAGGAAAATACCATGAAATCAAGGAATTTGTTGAAACTAAGGAATTCCCCTTGAAGTGAAGGAGTTCCATGAGATAAACGAACAATAATAATTAATAATAATAAAATAAAGGGCATGTGGGACCAGCTACGACTAGGGCATGTTCCGCCGGCAAGGGCCCGATCCCGTGAGTCTTCCCTAATTTTATATTATTTTCATGATTTGAAGGAAATATCATGAAATTAAGGGATTTCCATGAGATGATGGAAATAATTAATAAAATAAGGAATTACAAGGGTATGGGACCGGTCACGACTAGGGCATGGCCGTCCGGCTAGTGACCACGGTCTCGTGACACCTTTCCTAATTTTATGTAATTTTTGTATAATTTCCTTGATGTGAAGGAAATACCATGAAATAATGGAGTTTCATAAGGTTAAGGAATTTCCATGAGACGATAGAATTATTAATAAAAATAAGGAATTTTGAGGTGTGGGACCGGCCAAGGCTAGGGCATGGCCGTCCGGCTAGGCGGCCCGGTCCCGTGACACCTTTTCCCTATTTTTGTTTGATTAAAGCATGGAAACCCAAAAGTTTCTCTCAAACGAGGGAATTTGCTCAAGTGAGGGAAACCATGTGAGATGAGGGAAGAAATAAGATAAAATAAAAGGGGGCACCGACAGGTCGGCCAGCTAGTGGGCCCGGTCCCGGGCCCTAGCTTATTTTATTATTTATTTTATTATCTCCATGGGTCGCTCGTCCGTCCATACTTTGATCGTTCGTTCGTGTGTTTGGGTGCTCGTTTATGCATTATTTGTCATACACTTGCACCATTTTCTCGGGGCTTACTCGATGGTGGCTCAGATTCCCGTACGTTGAATATTTATTAATAACCCATGGAATTCTGTTGGGAATAACCATAAATTGAAGTAATGAAATATTGTACAGAACGTAGAATATTTTCTAGGAATTCAATTGATGAATCTTGTGACTAAAAATAATTAATTGATGGCTCTATACTAGCAGGCATGTTGTCTAGGAGCATTATAATTATTCGAAAATCGAGGTATGAGCTAGCTGAAGCAGAACGCTCGATTTGAATGTTTATTTTGTAAATTCAGGAAACATTGCGACATCCTGAAGACGTAATGCTCTATACTAGTGAGTAATACATCTAGAAGTCGTCCAATCATTTCGATTCTTTACAGAAGTGATTACAGAAATTGCTCAGTTAATGAAATATGTTGTGGTCTCAGCTGAGAGACTGCATATATATGCTCTGAGAAGTAATATACTGATCAGAGACTTTTGAAGATATTCTGAGAAGCAATACGCTCGATCATAGGTGTGGCATGAGCTTTCACTCTTTAGTGAGAGATAACTCTCAATATTCGTCTGACTGTTGGATCAGGATTATGTAAGGTTACAATTTTACCCTTTGTTAAAAATCCACCATCAACAAGAACCGAGAAGGGATGTCACAAGGAATGGTATAAAGTTCGTCCGATAGGATGAAGATATACGATAGCACCACCATCTCTGCGAGATGGGTCTACACTGCCACGAGTCAGTCTGTCTATAAATACCATTCCATGTAGAAGGAAATGGACATGTAATCTTTTATGGTAGTGTACAGAGAATTCTTAAGAGAGATTTAGAGAAAGCGAGGGTGAGAAATCTAAGTGATATATGTAACCTTTCAAGGGTAAGACCTTAATCAATAAAGAAGATAGTTTCTTTCCCGTGGATGTAGGTCTCCATGGCCGAACCACGTTATACGCTTGTGTCAATATTTACTTTCATGCTCTTTACATCATGTTTATTTTTGAATCTTGCATGTTAGTAGCTTTACAATCGTTAGATCTATTTGGATGTAGTCATTAAAAAATATGCAACTACAACTACTTAGGACCGGTTTTCAAAGCATCATCATTTAGGTTTTTAATTTTTAGAGTACTACAAATTTCCTCGAATTCCCTAATATAAAAATCGGGGTTTTCATCTTCTTTCCCTAAAAAGATTGGGAGCATCTATATGGTCCCATGTTTTAGTTCAACATTTGCGTCTGTTTCAACTAACTTGATACAAGACGGACGAATAGGTCCTAGTTGGGTTCAACAAAGCTTTTAAAGTTGCCATTTCTAGCACTACCAAAGGACTAGGAGTACTTTCTTCACTCAGTCTCAAGTTTTCAAAGCTGAACTTTCCAAAGATAGGGCTCTCAAAAGAAGAGTTTCCGAGCTCCCCGCATTCACAAAAAGAACTACTAGGTTTTTCACTAATCAAACGACCTAGATCGTCTCTTTTCCAAGCCCGTTCTCCAATGATCTTTGGCATACACTAGTGTTAGAGCATAGCTCGGTTGAACCCACCAAGCGTTGGTATGTCAAGTTTGGTTGTCATATTTTAGTGAATCAAAACTCATCTAAAGAGTCGCTTGATTATGTACTAGAGACAACTTCGTATATGTTAGACTAGAAAGTCTAGGATTATGAAACATACAAGTATTACTCGAAAACTTGAAGAATGTGAAGAAGTAACAAGCTACGACGACGACATCATCCTTCCTCTTGAGGTTAGTAATATTGACTTGAATTGTTTCATTCTAACGTATTTTTCAAGTCGTGTTGTATTGAAAACATAACTTCGAAGCTGTGAATGATTATACTCTAGTAGTGAGACATGATCACATGATCAAGTGTTAAGGAATTAGAATACGAAGTATAACGCTTACCTTTTGAACTTCGTGTATAAGACATCGACAAAATCTTATGAATGCTATTGTGATTATGTGTATGGGTAAAGGCGAAGATTTCGTCTTAGGAAACAATGTTTACATTTGTTTAAAGGAAATACATTCATGAAATTGTTTATGAATCGAAAAGGAAATCACTAGACTTATTGGTATTGTTATTCATTACATATTTCTGGATTACCAATATGTATGAGTTAGTAGAACAGATCATAACTTATTATGTATCTTAGACTTATTGGTATTGTTATTCATTACATATTTTTGGATTACCAATATGTATAAGTTAGTAGAACAGATCATAACTTGTTATGTATCTTAGACTTATTGGTATTGTTATTCATTACATATTTTTGGATTACCAATATGTATAAGTTAGTAGAACATATTATAACTTGTTATGTATCTTAATAAAATTAATCAGTTTGTATCAAGAGGGGAAATGACATGTTTGCAGTTTCATGTTGTCGTAAAAAGATAATTAAGATAATTAGGCTCCAAGTATGCACATACTACTACAGTATTTTTTTTCAAGGGGGAAAACAACGGTATATTTGTCAAGAGGGAAAATGACGTGGTCCAAGTGTATGATTTGGATCAAAAATTCGATAAAAGATAGAAACTAGTGTGAGATCAGTAGATTCACAAAAGTAAAACAAGATAAAGATAATAAAAATAAAAGGTAAATCTGATATTCGTAGAATTGTATCTCTTCTATGCTTAGCCATTCTCATATAGGCTTCAAGAATTCTAAATATAACTAGGACTATAAAGGAAATTAAACTAAACAAAGAAACAAACTAGAATTAGAAAAATAAATCCTAAACTAAGAAATAGCTTAGTATTAGGAAATTGATAACTTATGAGGAGGATGTCCACTAGCGTGCGTCAATGTTCTTGGGAACATCCAGCCCTATCCTCCTATCACTAACGGGAACAGTGTGTTTATCCCAAGGGAAATCATGCTGAGCAATATGCGCAGCATCACTCTAACTCCCCATACCAGCACCACCAGTTGTAAAAGCATCTCCTAGGATATAAGTAACTTCTGCCACCTGCAATTCAGAAGTGCGCATTTTTCAGTTGGAGATGGCAAAACAGGTATCAAAACACAAAAACCACAATAGTACTTAAATGATTGCAAGTTGTAATATTTAACAATTTTGAGTTAACGAAGGGAGGAAGCATACACTATTTCGATGACAACCTAGTTAGTGGGGATTAAAAACTTACAACAATAGGACACTTCAGAGTTCCTCGTCAAATAAAATGGTGGTAATCAAACAAGAACACCAAGTGATAGAGAATATACCGTTTTTTGCATGGCTACAAATTGAGCTAGGACGCGTTCCCCAGCTTTCAATAGTTTACCCAGTTGATCGTTTGTGGCAGTGTCTAACAGTTTAACCTGTAGTACATTCAATTCAGATGAAGACATGTAAGAGACAATTAGTATAATTTTAATGGAATCAAGAATGATTATGCTATAAACTGGTGAGAATAGAATGTGTATGTACCTCAACTTTACATATAAGATCCAATCGAAGATTAATTAGAGATGCTTCAAAAAGAATTCTCCACAATGCGACACATCCAAGTGGAGAGCCTCCGCCGGTAAGATCAGAACACTCAACTGAAATTAGTTTCTCTAACGCTTCATTCATCAGTGCAGCCTCAGAAAACTCAGCTCCATTTTCATTTATCGGTGCAGGAAACTCAAATTGAAGAGTAGAACAGCTGCCTAGCTTGTAGAACATATCGACTACATCTACAAAACATCCAAGCAGCATTTCCGCGACAGATTTTCTTTCAACGCCTTGCCCCTGGAGGTTTTTTATGCGTTGTCCAAACTTACATAATATTTTATTGTTTTTCTTAATATAATATGCATCAACCCTGCGACCGTTGAGAAGATTCCAATCCAACCATTCCTAGAACAGAAACTCAATAATAAAAGAAAGGATACTAATTTATAGCATTCAATGATCTCAACGAGAACAAACAGGAAATATATGTACAATCTTACGTACCTTTGATTTCCTGAATTTTGAAATAAAAACCAAGATGATGCCAAGAATCTTGGCAGACTCCTCGATAGATGAGGGACTAGTAAAATGGGAATCTTTGAGTTTCTCTAGCAACCAAGCCGATTCACGTGACATGATATACAGACTATCGAATAGGTGCTGAAAAAACAAGGTTAAGCAATTCGGAATTAGCCAAGATAGTTGTTAATTCCGAAGGATAAACACTTAACTTTTGTACCCACCCAAGGAAGACCATGGGGTCCTTGGAAAGGATAGAATAACACTTGTGCTTATCTCCATAATCTGAAACTGCACCAAACTTTCACAATTGTTCCAGATGCTTAGAGAAACTATATGCAACAAGCTGCTGCTCCTCTTGTATCTTGATGAGGTGATCGAGGAAAGACCACAACAACTCAGCCTAGGAAGACATAGACATGCCACGTCATAAAAAATATGTCAAATGCTATCCTCCATCAAAATAAAGCCAAGATGCCATTTCGAGCAGTAAATATTAATTACCTGCTCATGCCTGAAATCATCACCAGATTCTGAAATTCTTTGCAAAAATTGAATTAGTATCAAGCTTCTACCATAGTATTCTGCAATAACCACATCTAGCAACATCCGAGGAGGCAACCAACAGCGGTGACTAATACTGACGTCATTATCCTGTACCAATACGACAAAATCACGAGACTTGGGATTGAAATAAACGCAGACCTTAATGACGCATACTTGTCCAGGCCGGATGCCTTTAACAGCATAAGAAACCTATCGAATGACCTCCTGCCATCGAACTTTATGTTGACATCCGTCCAGTCATCCACAACAAATGATGCTTCTTGGAAAAGCATCTTAAGTGATACCTCTAAATCTATTGACTGCTTCTTGATCTGAGATCTTGGATATATAAGTTGTTCTCCAAAACCAACTCTAAGTTGTACAATATGAAAGTATCTGTCTATCCATGTTTCAGTATCATAGTTGTTCCTTCCCCTGCCTACTTGTTGTTTGTTCCTTCCTTTGCCTACTTCAAGACTTAACCTATCAAAGGATCTGTCTATCCGTGCATCATCCATGGTAGCTCAAACACCGGTATCAGAGCTGTTGCCTACTTGTTTGTTTAACCAATAATAAACTGCACAAACTGAGTTTCAATTAAATACTGAAACAAAGATAAATATGAGAAACGTACGGCTTCTCCTGTTGCTTTACAATAATAGGTCGAAATCCTTAACATTGTATCTTTGAAGAAAGAGATGAGTTTAAGACACAATGACACATTGATTATGAATTTCATTCTTTACTGAGTTGAGTCGTTGACTTTCCGAATTAATAATTTCAGAGACTGATGAATTTCCAGATTAGCAAGCAGTTTGAATTGTTAGCAATGTCCGCATCCCAAAGTCAAAGCCATTCATGAAAAGTTTAAGAATATATCCTATCATAACCACCTCAATCGTAATATCTACGGAGAACCAAACATAAATATATCAGATCCAAGGATCAGCTCAAACAATAATCAAGCTCAAAATAATCGCCTAAATTACAAAAATCTCATATCAAAACCCAGAACAAACTTAGATTCCAACAATAAAAGCATCGTTAACCTCAAACAATGATCGATGCAACTACAATACTTAACAAAATCTCATACCTGACCAATAAAATTAAGCATAGAGGGATTTGAAACAATTAAAGACAAAATAATAACCTAACCAATAAAATTAAGCATAGAGGGATTCGAAACGATTAATCCCATAACTGTAGATAGAGATTCGAAATTCACCGTTCCTGCCGTTTGAGAGAACAGTGAGGAGTTTCGTGTAGCCGGGAATCTGTATTTTACCCCCTCTCTATATATATGTAGAAGATGAGAAAAACCTAAAAGGATAAGGAACTGACGAACTGTCTAGATTACCTTACGGGCCTTGGTCCAAATCTCGAAGGGACTTCTTAGCGGGCCGCTTTTTCGTAAGAGAAACTGGTATCACGGCCCGGATCAACCCCTTATTTTAGTTGCAAGTGTATATGCTTTAGTTCTTTGTAACAATAATGGTGCATATTATACGACCATTATGTGCGGTGTATTTAATGAAATACATATGGATAGGAAAAAAATAATTTAATATTATCTCATTAAACAACTAAAATATATCTATTAAAGGAATACAAATTATTGCATGAAATATATGCCGATAAGAAAAGGAGAAATTGGGTCAATTGTCCAAATATTTTTAAAACATGGTTTTAATGGATGAGTAAAAATTAGTATGGGTGAAATGGACACCACACAAAATAGCAAGAATGAATCTGGATTCATCATGGCTTAAACTTAGAAAATAGTGAGGATGAAACTGGAATTATCACAAGATGTCTTTAGATCTAACAACAGTCTAAATATTTCGTCGATACTTCGATCGATTCTCGAGAATAAGCAAACTAGGTGCAATCAAAGTTTCAACAACCGTTAGTCAATCAAATCAATCTAAAACTAATAATATTGAAGTTACTAGTTTCCCACCAATCATACTCGTAGAGCTTCTTGATCCCACAGAAGTCTTTAAATGAGCAGTCGTAAGGGATTTCACCTAATTAGGATACTTTCCTCTCTGAATAGACGGCTCCACCAGAAACAACAAGGAAGATGAAGTTTTCCTGGCTCTTAGGATAGTTTGCTAGAAATGCAAATTTAGGTATTTATAGACCAAGAATGTTTGGACATCAAGAAATTTCCAAAACGGAAAATATTCTCAAGATATGCAATGAATAGCAAAATTTGGTTTTCCTAATTACAATAAATGCTTGTCCAATATTTCCGAAATCTACAATTAGTATGCACATTACTAATATTTATTCTCTAGAGCTACACATTAATTACATGTAATTAATGCATATAAAATCAAAATCCTTAATTAAAAGATTCTAAATTTATTTCGGCAAATGATCACCTTGAGTACTAAGGAATATCTTTGAACAATTGATGAAATAAGATGCTCAAATACTTAATGATTACATTCTTGACATTTCCACATTAATCAAATATATTTTTCGGTATCTCTAAAAACTCTAGAGTAATAGAAAATCCGAAAAGTTAATTTTGGTTAAATTTTTGTATTATAACCGATTACAGTTCTCACTAGCACCCTTCTCACTATGATCGGTTACACCTCTCATTAGGATCGGTTATAGATCTCACTAGGATTGGTTCCATATACACATGGTATTACTTGTGATCGGTCACACCAGTTACCAGGATCGATTACCAATTACAAGGATCGATCTCATATAACACTCGTGATCGGTCACACCAATTACTGGGATCGGTCATACCAATTACAAGGATCAATCATACCATCACATGGTGATTACTTAGGATCGGTTACACTAAATAATAAAAACTAGTCATACCAGATCAGAAATCAGGCATTGTTATTAGTTATACCAAGATACATAAAATAAGTTAATATCGGTTCTACCATCTCACACATATTAGTCATCCGAAGATTTGCAATGAATAGCCGGACCAATAAGCCTAATGATTTCCCTTTCGATTCACGAAACAAGTTCATGAATATACTTCCTTTAGAAAAAAATTAAATGTTGTTTCCTAGGATGAAATCTTCACCATAACCCATTCACATAATCATAACAATATATACAAGATTATGTAGATGTTATATCTACGAAGTTCAAAATATAAACGTTATGCTTCGTAGTCTAATTACCTAATACTATGATCATCTATTATGATCATGTCATATCACTAGAGTATTATTCAATATGTACAGTATATACAGCTTCGCAGTTATGTTTTTAATATGCACGACTTGAAAGATACTTTAGGAATGAAACAATTCAAGTCAATATTACTAACCTCAAGTGGAAGGATGATGTTATCGTTGTAGTTTGCCACTTCTTCACATTCTTCAGGTCGTCGGAGTAATACTTATATGTCTCAACATTCCTAGACTTTCTAGTCTAACCTAAATGAAGTTGACTCTAGTATTTAATCAAGTGACTCTAATTGAGTTTTGATACACTAAAATATGACAATCAAACTTGATATACCAACGCTTATGTGAGTTCAACCGAGCTATGCGCTAAAAAATTATAATATAGACAATCATAATGCGGAAATAAAGTAAAGCACACACCATAATTTTGTTATTAAGGAAAACTACAATCTTGTAGAAAACCCCGGGACCTAGTCCAGTTTTGAATACTCAATGAATTAAGACACTACAAAATTTTAACTTACAACTTCGTGTAGACGAGACCAAGCAATCTAAAATCCTAGTTACTCAGATTCAGCGGTATTCTTGATTTGATAACATCTAGCATAACCAAAGTTCTCAATAGACGTTTGATACTAGATATCCTCGCAGAACAGGCATTCTCTTTAGGATTAAATCTAGTATATATTCTCAATGGTTCAAAATAACTTCTGCTATCAATCTTTCAACTGGAAATACAAGATTCCTTTGGATCGTTTTCCAAACAGTAAAGGATCAAAATTGTTTGGTAACCAAACTCAATTTCTAATCACAATACCAAAATATATGATAAAACACACTTAAGGATCTTCTATTTTTAAGATCCATTACCGGATCCGAAGCACCTAGGTTACGAGATCAAACATGACAATGATTACCGAAATAATCAATCTTGATTACAAGGTTTATGATAAAATCACAAACAACTTGTTGATCTAAAAAGGCTCATGTTTATCGAAAATAAACAACCTTTTAATCCCGGAAAACCAAGTCACAGAAAGTCACACCAAGATCAAAACAAAAGAATAAAGTTTTCAAATCTTCAAAGTTTTCAATCTTCGATTTAATCTTCAAATTAATAACCTGCAAAAAAAAACTTGATTCCTTATTGATTTGTCGCACAGAACAGAGTTTGTTAACAATGGAAAATCAGTGAATCTATCTTATGGAACCAGAAAAACTTAGATCCGTAGCAATGTTAAATCTTTGATCTAGTTTCAGTGAGGCATATATCAGAAGAGAAGGTTCTCAATAATAAACAACCTAGGTGCGATCAAAGATTCAACAAATATTAGTCAATCAAATTAGTAATCTAAAACTAAAATAAAAATGCAACTATCTAGTATCCCACCAACGGTACTCGTAGAGTTTCTCGATCGCACATAAGTCTTTAAAAGAGCGGTCGTAAGAGATTTCGCTTAATTAGGGTACTTTCCTCTCTGATTAGACGGCTCCACCAGAAACAACAAGAATTGAAGTTTGCATGGATCTTAGGATCGTTTGATAGAAATGCAAATTTAGGTATTTATAGACCAAGGATGTTTGGACACCAAGGAATTTCCAAAACTGAAAATATTCTCAAGATATGCAATGAATTCCCAAATTCGGTTTTCATAATTCTAATAAATATTGGTCCAATATTTTACGAAATCTCTTAATATGAAATCTCCAATTAGTAAATGCACATTACTAATTTTTATTTTCTGAAGCTATGCATTAATTGCTGGTAATTAAAGCATATCAAATCAAAAACCTTAACTAAAATATTCTTAATTTATTTCGACACACGATCACCTTGAGTACCAAGGAATATCTTTGAACAATAAATGATAATAGTTACTGCTCATGTTCAAAGTATGTTGACATATTTTCACTACAAATCCTTATTTCATATTTACATGGATTCTCTTTCTTGGAATCGGTTATACCACACTTCCAAACAAGTTCAGAAATTGTTTGTCAGTGTTCCAATACTACTATGTAATTGGTCGTACCAAATCACAATGGTTAATTGTCATCAATCCTTCCAAGTCACATACATGGGTTCAAATCGGTTATACCAATCACTAGGATCAGTTATACCTAAATATGGTACCTACTTGTGATCGGTCACACCAGTCACTAGGATCGTTACACCAATTACAAGGATCGGTTTCATTTACACATGGTATTTGTGATCGTCGCACCAATCACTAGTATCGGTTACACCAATTATAGGGAACAGTTACACCAATTACAAGGATCGTTCAAACAACACTTATGATCGGTCACACCAATTACTAGGATCGGTCACACCAATTACAAGGATCGATAATACATCTCATGGTGATTACTTAGTATTTGTTACACCAATTACCAGGACCAGTCATACCAAATCATAAGTCTAGGAATTGTGGTCGATTATACCAAGATACATAATATGAGTTAAGATTGGTTCTACCAACTCACACATATTGGTCATCCAAAGATATGAAATGAATAGCTGGACCAATAAATCTATTGATTTCTCTTTCGATGCATGAAAAAGTTCATGAATGTACTTCCTTTAAAAAAATGTAAAACATTGTTTCCTAGGATTAAATCTTAACCATAACCCATTCACATAATCATAACACTATATACATGATTATGTCGATGTCGTATCTACAAAGTTCAAAAGATAAGTGTTATACTTCATAATCTAATTACTTAATACAATGATCATATTATTATAATCAAGTCTGTAATCTCGCATGTTATGTTTTCCATTCTAAATACTTGAAAGAAATAAGATAGAAATGGAACAAGCCAAGTATGTAGCTACTAACCTCAAGATGAAGGTTAATGTCTTCCTTGTCTTCAATCCGTGTTCAGATTTTCTTGAGTAAGTGGAGCACAATATTTATATCGTTTCTAGTCTAACCAAACGAAGTTGACTCTAGTTCACTTATTAAGAGGCTCTAGTTTTTGAACTAAATATGACAACCAAACTTGACATACCAACACTTGGTGGGTTTAAACGAGCAGTTCTCTAACAACGCTGGTGTCAACAACTAAGGAGTCCAAGTTAGAATACAACGATCCCATGAACGTACTTCCAATGGAAGTTTCTCACCTTTCGCTGTTTTTATAGCACTAGGAGCTACAAATGGCTTTAACAAAAGTCCATCGTCTGCAAACACATCTCTGGACAACCATAAAGACAAGGAAGTAGCAATGGTCAATGTACTATCCGCGGGATTACTGGGATCCTTCTTTATAGGGTACCAATACCTAAACCATTGAATATAATAGTTGTCAGACGTTTGTTTAGTCTCATGCATCATAGCTGCCAATACTTCAGACATCGCAATCTCCTCCACTGAAGAACTTTCAGGAAAATTACCCGTGATAGGAAGATGCAACAACACTTACACATCCTCTAAAGTGATGGTGAACTCTCACCATATGTAAATGAAAGTGTGAGTGGGAATACACCATTGATCAAGCAAAGCTACAATACCTCGCACATCGTGATTAATAAACAATTCTCTAGTCTCCCTAACAGCCTCGGTTATTTGTGCATTGTCTAACATGGCTCGAAACATGGTCATGACCTAGCATATGCCTCGTCCATCCTGAGAAGTCGTTTAAAGGTCTTCGAGAAAGTTAAGTCTATGGAAGAAGCAGAATAATGTCCTCCATGCAGGCAGAAGCGAATTATTGCTTGGGGAGAAACCAGCTTTCTCTGAGTAATTTTACTGGGATTCATCAGAGAGGAAATGCATAACCTAGAGGACATTTTTCGGGTCTATATCATACTACAAATATTTCATCATCCATATTTGGTGTATTCTTAATTTCTGATCCTTCTTTTTCTTCGTCATTCTCGTTGGAGGCATCATCATAGATATCGCCTGACATCTCTGCAAGGTAGCTGCAATATTCATGCAATATTTATACTTCAATAATCATTCATACGAGATGCGAATTTTAGCAAAGCAACGGAATTGAAGCGTAACAATATTGGATGATAGTTCTTTCATAAATATGCATACATCAACTGAAAACGATATTGCGTATATATAACAGTAACAATGCAAAATCTTACTTGTATACAATATCACTAGCAACTAGTATGATATCACAAGAGTTGATACTTTAAGGACTTGCCCGTCTCTTGACAAGGAGTTATAGAAATACCTGCAAAGACGAGAAAAGTTTGTTTTATAAAATTAAAACTTGATTTTCTAAAACTAAAAACGTGATTAACTCATGTAAATAATTTTTTATAAAGGACGATTGTCCACCTTTCAAAAAATCAAGGGAGAAGCCACGAGTAACTCACGTGAAAAAGAAAATCTACGACAGTCATTCACTTTTCGAAATTGGACAGACGTCCATAATTTAAAGAAAACGTGAAAGCTCACGTCCATCAAAAAAAAATTGGTCGGTGTCAGAACCCGTCTGGAAGGTCGTTGGCGTTGATCGGTCGGTATTGGCGCCGGCAAAAATCTTTTCCCCTGATGCTCAGACGTGAACCTGGAGGAAGATAGGATGTGCTTTGGTCGGTGGGAAGAAATTGTTTTTATTTAAATAATAATAAAATAAGATTTTAATTCCTTTTATACTAATTTTATTTCCTAAACCTAATTAGACAAGGATTTCCTTTCTTGATTCGTGGGTCCACAAGTGCTAAACCCACCAAGTTGATCTTTCTACCACCAAATCAGCGGTGCCTTATCGATTTGTGCTCTCAAGACAACGCTCTATCATATTGCCAAGATCATCATTCAAACCATTTCTCGTGCTGACATCATTAGAGAAAATCGAGGATACTGGTAACATTTCTCACGACTAAGTTTATTCGTTTATGATTAAAAAAAACAACCATTCAGTGCGTACTATGGAACATGACTGTCCCTTACTAAGTAGGGGACTTAATGTTGATGGTGGATTTTTTATGAAGGCTAAAATTGTAAAATCATAATTTTACGTATTTCTGACCCGACTTCAGACGAATATATGAAATTCGTATTTTAGAATTTAGACATAAAATCTCATGTCACGATGATCTCTGACCGAGTGTGTACCCTCTTCAGATCATGCATGAATATGTATTTATATTAGAGCCTCTCAGCTGAGATTTCAATATTCTGCATATTCATCATTTATACTTAGCAATTCCAGTGCACATTTTTGTATAGCATCGAGAATGATTGGAAGACTCTTAGATGGATTTTCCACTAGTATAGAGCAATAACGTCTTCGGGATGTCGCAAATGTTCCCTGACCATGCAGAATAAAAGTACAAAACGAGTATGATGCTTCTTCCACTACCTCATACATCGATTCTCGATTAAACATAATGCTCATAAACAGATTTCCTGCTAGTATAGAGCCATCAACTTCTTTATAAGACCACCTCAAGCGGATAGCTGAGACAAACGAAAGAATTGCTCGAAATTACTTGAATTTCCAATATAGTGTATCCAATAATACCCTTGAGAATGAAGATAGTTATTTACATAATCAAGATAACAAGGTTAGAATTGGTATCACTACTTGTTTTGATGAGGTTCAATCATCTTCGTACTATTATGATGAGGATAGTAGTAATGAAGAATCTGAAATGTGTAGGCATAGTGATCAGGAATCTATTAATCCAATTGAGATTTATAATGATTCTAGTTCAAATCAAAATAATTTTTACGATTATTCACCTATTCAAAAGGACGAGGATTTGATTAGGGATACCACTGTTTTAGACGATGTAGTTTTTCCTTTTGATTGCGAAGCCGATAATGCTTTAGAGGAACAGGTTTATTCCGAAAATGCTGTTTTAGAGTCTAGCGACTTAGAAACAATAGTCTTAGACGAAGAAAATGAACTTGTAGAGCTATTAAATATGAGTGAGGATGCGTCACTTGAGTATAACCTCGAAGAAGCAATTGACTATTTTCAGAATTCCAATGATCTAGAAATTAAGAAAATTGTAGCTAGTCTATCTAGAGATACCCAAAAATCTAAGTTTGGGGGTGATTATCATTCTCCTTGTGCCATACCTTTAGCTCTTACAGAGATCCCTCATTTTGGACTTGATATCTCTGCCTCGACCATTTTACAAGATTACCTTCATACTCGTTTTCCCGAACCTAATGATGTCCAGGAAGAAGTTCAGTCGTTAGAAACCCATCCTCTGGTTGATGTGGTTTGCCCAGGCTATGATCCCCAGATTGACTTTGTTTTCCCACCAAATAGTTTTCTTCCAACTGTGGGAACGTTTATATTCCAAATGTGTTGAATATTAAGTTGTGAGACTAAACCTAAATGCTTTAGGAAATTAGAATCGACACATTTGCTTATGAATGACCACTACTCTCATTGTGGTCAGTTATGTAAGTCAAATCTTATTGACTTAGAGGATCCTCAGTTATTTAGGTTATTATTGTGCGCTTCTAAGATCATATTTGAGTTTTTCCAGACTCTAGGACCTAATGATTCGGATCCCACCTATGAAGAAACGCAGCCAATGAAAATTTTCTATTTAGACCCTTTCAAAGAACCTGAACCTGAACCACAATTAGGTATAAATTTCTTAATCAGGAAACTAAGTAAGGGCATGCTAGTCTTGTTCACTTTCTTGGTTCATTGCAGTTTCCTTTGGTCAGCTCTATTTAGTTTTGAAGACCCACAATTATTTCGGCTGTTACTTTTTGATTCTATGAGGTGACTAATTCCTTCCGATGTCTGGCTGGAGACTTTAAACTTTGCACGTCTTGGGAGGTAACCTAATCTCATGCGACACGGTAATATCTTTCCTTAACTCTTTTGCTTCAAATGGTAACAGTTTCTCCTTGTTCATATGCTTTTAATTTTATCTTTAGAACATTGAGGACAATGTTAGATTTAAGTTTGGGGGTGGGGAAGAACTTTTTAGTTGCACTTTTGAAACTTTTAGCGTCACATGGTATCCGGTTAGCTAAGTTTACATACTGTTTCTCACCGAAAAGATAGAAATTGGAATGCTAGGGATAACAACCTTTTGAGACATTAGAGAAAAAGACATTGAGATCCTTGAAATGCAGGAGAGAACTTGTTCCTTTTAGAGGGTAACCGTGATGGACCTAACCATACATGATGGAAAGGAAAGTAGGTCAGGGAAATGCCAGAAAGACAAAGCAACTTCACAATGTAGTCTTAGTTACTGGATTGCGACTCTCTCTCAGTAGAAACTTATCATCATCAACAAGCGGAGCGACATCAAAATTTGTGAAGAAAGATGAAGACGTTTTAGGTTTAGAAGCAACAATAGAAGAGAATAATTCAAAAATTAAAGTTGAAGTTATAAGAGCAAATGATATAAGTTGTTAGAATCCATGATACCAAGACATCACAAGTTGCGAAGATCCAAGTTTTGAAAGTCCTTCTCTCATGGCCATGTAAATTTTTGTCTTGTAATTTTTTGTTTTCAAAAAAAAAAAAAAAATGAATGAAAAAATAAGTAAATAAATAAATGAAAAAAAATAAAATGAAACATCATTACGTTCTTTTTGTTCAATAAGGCCATAGGGAAGAAGAAATTTATAAGTCAAGCAAGAAATCGAAGAGAAGAGTTAATTGTCAAGGTTCTATGAGGTTCGAGAGTTTATCATCAACAGTTGAAGACCGAAGAAGGCGTTGTTTCTACTGAGCACTGTGAGAGAGTCGAAGAAAGATGCATTTTGGTTGCTTTGTTAGTCTGCTTTCAATCTGGTACAAGATATTTCTAGCACTGGTTTAACTCATCACACGTAATTAGTCCAGCTGTGTAGCAGATGTCCCTCTCATTTTTATATCTCTCCTAATCTTATCCAGCTGTAAAGCAGCGGACGCATCTTACAATGTTTATCTAGCTGTGTAGCGGATATCTCTTTATCTAGCAGTGGTGCGGATGTGTCTCCCCTTTTCTTCAGTCAGCTTTAGAGCTGACACCTTTAATTTCTCTGGCATTCTAATTACTTGGAGATAGGTTGAGAATATGTATGTCTTCATAGCTCTTTGGATACTTGTGACCAATTAGGAGTAAAGGTTTTGTGGGTACACCTCTTGTAAACCCTCCGGAGACAACACTCCGCCGCTAGGGCCACCTAGCGGTTTAACGGCCTGCTGCACGTGCTAAGTGTAGTCTTTTTATCTTTTCAAAAATAAATTTTGCTCGAGGACTAGCAAATAATAAGTTTGGGGATATTTGATAGACACATTTTTGTGTTTAATTTGATCTCAATACTATAAATTGTTGGCACTCGAGTTTGTACTAATTTTGGTGTTTTATGTGTTTGTAGGCACCTTTGAAAAATAAACATTTTTTGGAAAATTCGGCTCGAAAAGTTGGTAAAAGCCCCGGAGGACACGTTTTATTCGGACTCTCACCGTTGGATAAGGGGCACCTCAATTACTAATGGGCACCCCAGGTCACCCCAAAGGAAGCTGCTATCCGCACCCCAGTTCTGGTTAGGGGGGAGGACATCTTCTTCCCAAATTCAAAAACCAAAAATTGGCGGGAAAAAAGTACTATCAACTGGCAGATGTTTTGTTGGAATTTTTGAACGTGTTCTAGGGCGATTCAATGGCTGATTTTTGGTAGGAAGTTGTGATATGTCCTAGCAAACACGTTTTGGGCTTTTGGTTCGATCAAATTTGGCCAGAATTAGCTGGATAATTCACGGAATGAAAAACAGGGAAACACGGGTTGGACACGGGATTGGAGAAGATTTGAGCGTGTTCTTCTCATGCATGAGGGCTCTAGCAACATTGTGGGTCGTGCGTAAACATTTCTAGAGTGACCAGGATGGAAATATACGCGTGAGAAGCTAAATCAGGGAAGAAAATATTCCCAGAATATTTTTCATCA
The DNA here is from genome assembly GCF_003573695.1 of Papaver somniferum. Lineage (NCBI taxonomy): Eukaryota > Viridiplantae > Streptophyta > Magnoliopsida > Ranunculales > Papaveraceae > Papaver > Papaver somniferum. Next base: position 74,636,439 of record NC_039363.1, read on the forward strand.
AACCGAGTTAAGAGAGAATTATCTCGAGTTATAGCGAGACTTCTTGATCCTGTGGAGTATATATAGAGTGTTGGGGACTCATAGAAGGGGTGTCGAGAGTTTGGGGTCGAGAGGAGGTCCAGAGAAGCAGAAATCAAGAGTTGATGAAACTATGTTGCTGCTACTGCTGATGATGAAGAACACCAAGAACACGAAGAACGGACTCGCAAGGACAGTCGTTTATCAACATTGTCTAAGACGCACATCCTTGGGTCGCAGTGCAGTCTAAACAGCAGCAGCACTTGTCTTTTATCGTTCATTCTTTGACGCTTTTTGTGCGTCGCAGATTACAGTTTTACACCATTTTCTCCTTTTCTCTCAATTGTAAACACCATTTGAGCTATAAAAATATATTTTGAGCGTGTTTTCATCATGAGGAGCTAAAACCCAACACTGGGACGACGGATGAGGCTGAATTTCATTCCTTGGGGTAATTTATTTTATTCTTTTTTATGACTTTTGCATTAATCTAAAATTGAAATATGATTTGAATTAATTGGTTGTTATTTAATTTTATGATGTATGCTTAGCTTAGTTGTTTTGATACATCATTCTTAGGACTTACAATCGATGTTTTGAGAATCTATCTTGGCAAAATCATAGTCTATGTTAATTTTATTGAGTTTTAATTGTCAAAGAATATATGAATGAACCCTGTGTAGTGAATTCGGCCAAATCCTTAGTCCCAGTACCTCTCGCCCATTGTTAATATTTTTGTATATATATTTTTATTAAATCTAAAATTTCCATTTCTTTCACCAGTCTGAAACGAATCCTATTTACTACAATCACAATCAAAAATCTATAATCATATACCTCTTGCCATTTCTAGTTAGGATACCTTCATACTCACACAAATCAGAATGTATTAAATCTAGTAGTTTGGATTCTCTTACAACAGATTTATGTGAAGTTTTGGTTATTTTTGCTTGACTGAAGTATTCACATTTTTCAAATTCATTTTCAGAAAATTCAGGGAGGACACCTAACTTGCTCATGTTATTTACTAACTTTTTACCCACATGCCAAAGCCTACCATGCCAAACATTAAAATTGCAAACCATATAAGCAGAAGATTCAATTTTATTCATAGCATCAACATTAAGCTTAAACATTCCATCAGTAGCATAACCCTTTCCTACAAAATTCTTATTCTTAGTTATAGTGTAAATATCAGACCCAATAGTTTGAAACAACCCAGCCTTGTTGAGAAGATAGCCGGAAACAAGGTTCTTTCTCATTTCTGGAGTGTGAAGGACATCTTTCAGCATGAGTTTCTTCCCAGAAGTAAACTTCAACTCTATCGTACCAGAACCTTTAACCATATTGCTTTGAGAGTCTCCCAACAACACTTTCTAATCCTTGGTTTCAGCATAAGTCTTAAACATGGACCTATCAAAATAACAATGTCGCGAAGCACCACTGTCTATCCACCACCCATCGGATCCACAAACCATGTAGAACTCTGGATCAGAGACCATGGCAATTATAACGTCACTCACAGCATTAGCTTGTGCGTTATTCTTTTCCTTGTTAAACCTGCAATTCCTAGCCATGTGGTTTGGTTTACCACAGGTATAACAAAGAAACTCAGAATTGGAATTCTGTCCATTTTTCGATGGGTGTTGGTTCTTGTTTTGATTAGGCCTTCCTCCTCATTTCTTCTGGTTCGGGTTAGGTTTCATATCCTTTTTCTTAAGTTTCACTGGGATGAGTCTTATTGTTAGAAACAATGGGAATCTCTTCCTTCTTATCTTGTTTCCGAGCTTCTTCCTCAACCCTGAGCTTAACAATCAAACTTTCAAGAGAAAATTATTTAGTCTTGTGACGCAAAGTATTACAAAAATATTTCCAGCTAGGTGGTAACTTTTCAATCATTACAAAAACTTGAAATTTTTCATCAGTTTTCATACCTTCGGCCACAATTTCGTGGTAAATTTTTTGAAGTTCATGAGCCTGTGCAACAACTGATCTATCATCCACCATTTGGTATCTCACATACCGGCTCACATCATATTTCTTTGAACCAGCTTCCTCGGTGTCATATTTTTCTGTAATGCATCCCATATATCTTTAGCAGTTTCAAAAGTTGAATAATACTCATATAGATCATCAGATAATGCGTTAAGAATGTAGTTTTTGCAATCGAAGTCATTATCGACCCATTTGTCAATGGCCTTCTGTTTCTCCTCAGGAGTTTGAGGAACAACTTCTTTGGCACCACCGGTAGGAGGTGGATCGGTAGCAGCACCACCACCAGCATCAGCAGCAGCGGCAGTCTTATCAGCAGCAAGTTCCAGGGTTCCAGGATGAACACTCGACACAATCATATGCAGCTTCATCAGTTTGAGATAAAAGAACATCTTCAACTTCCATCTTCTGAAATGCAACCCTTCAAATTTGAAAGGCTTGTTGGTATCATCAACGCGTTTCTTTTCAACCTCCATAGCAAAATCAAACACCTTAAAATTGTTGGAAACAATTTACAAAATCAAAACGGATCTCAAACAGCTGAGTCGCGGACTAGGTCGTTATCTTTAAGGTGTTTCGCGACTCTGCCTCTTGATTGTGTGCTAGCAGTTGATTCTTGTCGAAATCCCTATGGGATAAAACAGCTGATAACTCTCTTGTTCGATTTCTCTGCACTGTGATAAATCGAACCAACAACTACTCTTTATACACTTGATCAGAACTCAAAATAGATGAAAACAATTGTGTTTCATCTTTTCCGGAAACTGTTCTTTTATAACTCAAAAGAAATTAATACGGTTTTAATGAAAATCAATTTTGCAATTAGTGCTCACTGAAAATCCTCCATAACAGTCACAAAATGGTAACAATATAATTACCAAAAATTAATAGAATTAATTGGAGAATATTAAGTTGAAAAACCGTTTTTGGAAATCAAAAGTTAAATATGCAAAAAATCAGTTTCTGAATCACCAGACCTCCCAAGACCCCTAAGGCCCCGCTCTCCCGGATTTAAATAAATAATATAAATATACCTGGTCAAATGCATGGGATGAGACTTGAACCCAAGTCTATAGTGTGGGAGCCCAAAGTAATACCACCACACTATTTCTCTAAGTTTGATATAAATTAAAAAACTATGTTTTTAAATATATATATCTCCCAACAACAATGTCTGAAACATCCTCAAAGAGTGGAGATATTCCAGGTTGGTCAATATCAATAGTATTACTGTCCAATGAACTTTCCTGCAAAGGGAATTTATCCTCAAAAAATACCACATCAGGTGATACAAAAAATTCATGACTCTCCAAATCAAAGACTCACCAACCTTTTTTTTCCATGGGGATATCTAACAAATATACACCGACGACTTCTAGGATTAAACTTATTTTTGTCGCGAGGCACCACCCGGGCAAAACATAAACATCCAAAAATTCTAAAATGACTATAAGAAGGGGGATTGCTATGTAATAAGTCATAAGGAGTTTTACCATTAAGCAGCGGAGTAGGTGTGCGGTTGATAATATATACAGCACTCAAAATGCATTCCCCCCAAAACTTTAATGGCAAATTAGCTTGGAACCGTAGAGCTCTCCCAACATTAAGTAGATGATGGTGTCTACGTTCAACATGCCCATTTTGTTGAGGCATATCAACACATGAGGTTTGAAATTCTATACCGTGTTCAGTAAAGAAAGGAACTAATGGTCGAAACTCCGTACCATTATCACTTCGTAGCACCTTAACATTTTTATCAAATTGAGTCTTGGCCATAGCGCAAAATTTTTTAAGAATTTGAGCCACCTCTGATTTATGTGCCATTAAGTAAACCCAAACACCTTTAGGATAATCATCGACTATAGAAAGAAAATAATGTGCACCACAAGAAGATGGCGTACTATAAGCACCCCATACATCGCAATGAACTAAACCAAATAAATCATCATCTTTATTCATACTAATTGGAAAAACATCACGAGTTTGTTTTGCCTTAAAACAAACATCACATGGTTCACCACAAAAATTCTGACAATCGACCTTACTAACACCAGGTAGTAATGAAATAATCTTATTAGAAGCATGACCTAAACGCTTATGCCATAAAGAATAAGTATCTCCTGTAATTACTCGATTCGGTGTAGTCGGCGTCGCACTTCGGAAAACATAGACCCCGTTCTCTTGCTCACGCATGTATTAAACATAGCTTATCAGTTAATGTGACAATGCATTTCATATCGTTAGTCAAGCATGCCAAAGAAACTAAGTTGCAGTTAAGTGATGGAACCAATATGACATGCTGTAGTTTTAAATCAGGTCCAAATACAACAGTTCCCTCGCATTGAGCATGCAAGTATGTGCCGTTTGGAAGACCAATGGGTGACAACCCTATCTACTGAAATTGAAGTAATAACTCTTTACATCTGGTCATATGTCTCGATGCCCCTGTATCTAGTATCTACTTACCAGAAAGTTTTTCTTTCGAACTCTCCTTGTTCGATGAATTAAACATGTTTGCGATGGCAGCCAATTGAGAGTCTATGAGATTATTCACGAGTGTTTCCCGGTCCTGTTCTGAAAGGGAGATTCCACTAAACTTTTCACCCCCACTAATAGGCAACATAGTGGCATTGGCAACATCAAACTTTGGCTTTCCTTGGCTATTAAATGATCCTTGTGGACGCCCTCCATCTCCTTTGCCATGTTTTTCTAGCCACCAATCTGGATAACCAACGAGCTTAAAACAATTCACCATTTCATGACTAGATTTTCCACAATGCTTACAAGCTGGTTTGTATGCTGACGTTGTTATCGACATCTTAGCAGCAGGTCCCTTTGTTACCTTTGGTGCTTGTACTGCAAATCCCACGGCTTCCACACGTACATCATGGGTCCTAGCAATAGTTTGATGTCTTTCCTCCTGCACAACCTAAGTATATGCACGAATGAGTGTTGTGAGATGATCTTGAGAAATTATATGAGAGCGAACTGTCCCATATATCGAATCATCAAGGCCCATCAAAAACTGATGAACACGTTCTTCTTCTCACTGTTTATCCCACTGGGCAGCAAGCCTACATGTACAGTTATTGCAGATGCACATGATAGGTTTAACATAGTTACTAAGTTCTTCCTAAAGAACTTTCAGTCGTCCAAAGTAAGCAGCAACCGCCTGTCCATCCTGTCTGCATTTGGCTAAATCAGAACGTAGTTGCAGCATCCTTGGTCCATTCCCAATTGAAAATCGTTGCTTCAAATCATCCCAAAGTTCCTTAGCTGTCTCATAAAAAGTAATTGTTGATCACAGATTCGACTCAATGGACGTAGCAATCCATCCAACAAGCATCGAATTAACACTCCACCAGTCTTCAATATCAGGATCATTTTCTTTAGGTTGCGTAATTTTCCCATCCAAAAAGGAATATTTTCTTCTGGCTCGAAACGCATTACGCATCGATCGAAACCATTCCTCATAGTTATCACCATTCACTTTCACCGGGGAAATAACCATACCCGTGTGATCTGAAGGATGCAGGTAGTAAGGTGAAGACGGATCAATTTTTTTTTCACCATTAGATGTCGGTTCTTTCTTAGATTATTTCCCATTCATGATGCAAAGCTTCGGCACAGACAAAAGAGAGAAAACTTAGAACAAAAGATTTGATTAATTCATTTTTAGCTCTGATACCATAAAGCAATTGAGAAGATGAGAATCGATTAACTCAATCTTGATTTACAACCTTACATGTACAGAGAATATATATTGATACAGTATACAGTCCAGGAAAGCAAACAAAATATTCTAAATAATTTCCTACTGGCTTTAGCTATACCTTTCCTAATATACATACGAATCACTTGATGAGAGATACTGTAGAATATACGCATAATCTCGGTATATAGATTCCTATTACCCTTCACTTCTAATCAAAACATTTTTGTAAGCTAGTCAATATCTTCTGACATAATGATCATAGCTTCTCAACTGAAATTTTGTTGACAAATGGGGTTCTCTTTTAGTATACTTCCTGATGATTTGGATGTATAAACTCCTCTTACTTTATGACTTGCCGCGTAGCCAATTAGCTAGCCGACTATTCTGGTTGAGTCGCAATTCAACTCAGATTTACGTAACACGTTTTCTTTTGTGATGTGCGTGTCTGATTCAACTATGAGACAAACTAACATTTTTGATCTGTTTTTTTGTTAAGGTCACCTTACTTGAATAAAGGACACGAAGATCTAAGAGTACCTGTATCGTTATGTTGCATCCAGTAGTATACCAAAACCACTTCACTCTTTTTCCTTAAAATTAGCCAATGAGCACATAAGCAATGCAGGTGCACGACTTCAGCTCCATACAGCAGAGTTTATGCCAAATCTCGTCGACAACTCTTTCTTTCACTTCGTCCTCGCCTCTGATAATGTTCTGGCTGCCTCAGTGTGAACAGGGGAATCTGACCATGAGCTGAGGACACGAATGGGGGCTTCGGGTATTAACCGAAGCCACCATTAGCAGAGTCGGGGTTACTATGGACGATGGTGCTATGTGAGTAGGCTTCCCCAAAGACAGGGTGCCCCGACGAAGATAACTAGTGGGTACCTAAATACCCACACTGTAATAGTACATGTGTACGGCTAATAATAGAAGACTTATTAAGAAAGGTATCAAAGTATGTATTGTACTTACATGTCAGGCTTTACCTATAAAAAGATGAATTCCTCCTAGAAAGAGTTAGAGTTCTCTAGATAATTGTATTGTGTATTGGGATTAGTCTCCACATTACCCTGTGATATTTATGGGTGTTTACATTTGGCGACTTCACTGAGGACTAATCTTCAATACCAATATGGAAACCATCACTACCCCTGAAAATAAAAAAATCGCAAACTCTAGGGTTTCACGAGAGGAAGCTCCGGTTTTTTCTCCCTCCCTTTTCTCTTTTGCGTTCTTTAGGTTTCTTTTGATTTTGCGCTCTAATGGCGCAAAATCAAGATAATAACCCGCCTGTTTTAAGGAATCGTCAAGATAATCAACCTAAAAGGATATGGAATCAATCTCGATCAAAAAGTATCTATATCCCAAGGAATAACGCTGCAAACCCTAATACTATGAACCCTAATTCGTCCGAGTTTGGGAAGCAGCACGAAGATGGCAATCCTAAGGCGTTTAGGAATTTGCATGAAGACGGCAATCCTAACGCGTTTAGGAATCCGCATGAAGATGGCAATCAAGGCGTGCATAAGAAAGGCTCCTATGCGGCTATATTAAAGAAGAGAACACATGTTTTGTCAAGGATTGATGTTGAAGCGCTCTCTCATCCTCCAATTCGTTCTACAACAAACAATGATGTTTTGATTAAGATCCCGCGAGAGACTCACGCAAGGATTAAGTCTGTGTGGAGATTTAGTTTGGTTGGACGTTTGGTATTTTTCAAAACCCTAAAATTCGAGGATGTTAAAAAAGATTTATTGAATCAATGGAAGTTATCTGGTTCGGTTCAATTTATTCCATGGAAGAAGGGATATTTTGTTATTAAGCTGGACAATGAAGATGATCGAAAACGTGTAAGCTATGATGGTCCGTGGAAGATTAAATCTGAAACAGGGTTTCAACAGCTTAAAATTCACCCATGGACGCCTATGTTTGACCCTGGGAATGATAAGATTACTAGAGCTTTAGTTTGGGTTCGTTTCACGGATTTGCCAATGGAGTTTTGGGATGAAGAGACGATTTTTCGAATGGCAAGAGGGATTGGTAAGCCGGTTTCTGTTGATCCGCGTACTTTGCGTCATGAATATGGTTACTTTGCTGCTGCTTTGATCGACATAGATTTCTCTCAACCTTTAGGAAGGATTTTGATTGATGGTGAAGAGAATGACGAAATCTTTGTTCAAGATTATGAAATTTTAAATAGGCCAAGTTTTTGTGATTACTGCAAATCTATTGGCCATAAAAAATCTGATTGTAGAAAAAAAAAGTTTGATGATTTGAAAGACAAGGCTGATGCAGAAACTGATCTTGAGATCAAAAAATCAATTGAAGCTGATATGGATGATCTTAAGAATTTCTGGCAAAAAGAACGAATTCCTAAAGGTAAGAAGAACGTGCCAGAAGATGCTCCAATCTTGGAGAAAGATCAAACTAACAAGCTTGGAGATGATCCCAAAACTATGAAGAAAAAGAATTCAATTCTTGAGATGGCTACTGGAAAACACACAATTTTCCCCGAGCATAGTGCTAGTTCTGGTGGACAATTGGGTGAAGTTGGTAATGAATCAGAGATGCATAATGATGGTGCAGCATCGTCCGTGCCGCACAATGATGGTACGTCATTATATGGGGTTCGCAATGAAAGTGCTATCCAATCTGTGCAACTCATTGATGGTGGTGTTCGTTCCATACAATGCAAAGATGATGCCAACGATGGTGGTGAGGCTCTGCCTGGGATGCACAATGATGATGCGGAATCTGTATGCAATGATGATGCTGAATCAGTTTTGCGTAGTGTTGGTGCAGAACTTGCGGAAACTGTGCACGATAATTTGTGCAAGGAGGATGATAACAATTTGGAGATGCAAGAGATGGAAGCTTATAAGACTTATGAGGCCATGAAAGAGACAGCCCGGAAACGTGAGGTTGATGCTGAAGTCGCCAAAATTCAACAAGATATTGCTAAGACAAGGCTAGAGAATTTGAGGAAGAAGGTTTTAGATTTGCAACATTCCCCAGTTAATAGTCTGACTCCTATGGATGCTCATGATGTAGCTAGTTTTAGTGAAGCCACTAAAACTTCAAGAAGATCTACTCCAGCTAAATCTTTAGATAACTTAACGCTTTCTAATAGATTTGAAACTGGGACCGAAGACATTGATAAGGTAGTTATTGAAACTGATGATGAAGTTGCAGATGCGGTGGACGTGGTAGCAACAAATATTTCAAAGGTAGTTGAAGAGGATGCAAGAAATTTGGAGTTACTTGCTAACAAAGAACTAGATGAGCGTGAGAAGGAGGAATTGGCTGACAAAAAGAAAAAATCAAGAGTTACTAAGAAGAAGACTATTACTGTGGCAAATGTTAGTCAAGTTCAAACACGAGGCGGAAAATCATCCAGACAGGGTTCGGAAAGCCCTTCGAAGAACAAAGTTAATTAATGCGTTTCTTTTATTTGAATGCTCAAGGCTTGTCTAAAGATGGTGCAAGGGCCAAGTTGAGTGAGCTTTATCGCTTGCACAATCCTGATGTTATTTGTATTGCGGAGCCGCAGTTTCGTTGCACTACATGTTTTGTTAGGAATTTAAATTTGCTTGAATTTTGTGAAGATGTTATCACTAATGAGGTGAATGGTCAGAGAGGTAACATCTGGGTATTTTTGAGGAATTCTCTAGCAAGGCCGAATGTTCTATCTTCTTCAAAACATGGTATCACTTTGGATTTTTCTGGTAATTATATCACGGATGTGCATGCTTCTTCTGATGCGGTGGCAAGGAGGTCTCTTTGGCGGCAACTGGGGTTGGGATTTATTTCTATTCCGTGGTTGGTGTTGGGTGATTTTAATTGTGTTTTGCATTTAGATGAAAAGAAGGGTGGAAGGCCGATCAAAGAAATATTTATGAATGAATTTCGAAGTTGGATCTCTGACAATGGTTTGGTGGAAGCAGATGCTATTGGGAAGAAATATACTTGGTCTAATTGTCGGAGTGACATTCATAGAATCGTTTCTAAACATGATAGGGTTTTTATTAACGATGCTTGGCATGATAAGTTTGCTAACTGGAGGTGTAAAGCTATGCCAAGAATTTGCTATGATCATTCCCCTCTTTTTGGTTTTGCTTTTGATAGTCCAAGGCCAAATAGGGCTCCTTTTAGAATTCAGAAAATGTAGCTTTCTCACCCATCTTTTTTGGATTTTGTAAAGGATAATTGGAGTGCCAGGCTGGATGGTGCGCCTCCTTTTGTTTTCACGTCTAAGTTGAAGAGATTGAAAGATTCTTTGAAGATTTGGAATAGAACGGTGTTTGGAGATGTTCGGTTTCGCTTGAAACAAGCGGAATTGAATCTTGATAAGGAGAATGATATTCTGGACCAAAATGTTAGTTGTGAGCTGCAATTTTTGAAGGTTGTTGATGCTAGGAAAGCTGTTGATGAGGTGCGGACTGAACTGGCAGTTATGCTTAAGCAAAAATCGAGAACTAGTTGGTTGGAGGATGGTGATCAAAATACTCGGTTTTTCCACAACTCCATTCGTATGAGGAGGAGCCAAAACACAATCTCTGAATTGAAGATTTCTACTAACTCTACTTTGTTTTTGCAGGATGAAATAAAAGATTACATTGTTGATCACTACCGTGCAAAATTCAATGGTGGAGCTGTGCACATTGATCCAAAGTTGTCTGATTATGAACATGAAAGCATCTCTGCTGCTGAAAGTGCTTTTATGGATGATATTCCGTCTTTGGATGAAGTTATGGAAGTTGTTTTTGATCTGGGTGCTGATTCTGCTCCTGGCCCTGATGGTTTTACAGGTTCTTTCTTTGGAGTCTGTTGGAACATTATTTCTAGAGATCTTTTTAATGCTATTGCAAACTGTTGGGCGATGCGGAAAATTCCTAATGGCATTAACTCTAGTTTTATTGTTCTAATCCCCAAAAATAATAAATCTGATGCTATTAAGGATTATAGGCCAATTGGTTTAAGCAACTTCTTCTTCAAGATAATTACAAAGATTATGGCTACCAGACTTGGTACAGTGCTGAATAAATTGATTTCTGAGGAACAAGTGGCGTTTATGAAGGGAATAAACATTCATGAAAACATAGCTTTGGCGTCGGAACTGATCAATGAGATTAGTGTGGAAAGGAATCATGGTAATGTTGGCCTCAAACTGGATATAGCCCAAGCTTTTGACACGGTTAGTTGGGAATTTGTTGTTGAAGTTTTTCGTCAATATGGTTTTTCTGATGCATGGTGTTCGTGTCTGCTTAATATTCTTAACTCTGCTCGGATTTCTATTATGATTAATGGTAGTCCTGAAGGTTTTTTCAGTATCACTAGAGGGATGCGTCAAGGTGATCCTCTTTCACCTTTGATTTTTGTTCTTATTGAAGATGTCTTGAGCCGCAATCTCTCTAAGTTGTTTGCAGCGAGAAGTATGCACCATATGGTGAGCAAGAAAGGTGTGGCGCCAACTCACTTACTCTTTGCGGATGATATTCTTATTTTCTGTAAAGGTAATCTTCACAGCTTGCAGCATTTGAAGGAGATGCTTGGTATGTATCAACTTGCTTCTGGTCAATACGTTAGTTATGCCAAAAGCAAATTCTATTATGGTGGTGAAAGACTTTCTCGTGCTGTTGCTATTGCAAATTTTATGGGCATGAAAAGGGCATTATTCCCAGATAAATATTTGGGAATCCAATTAAAACCTGGTATTGTGCGTCATATTCATGTTCGAAAAGTAATGGAGAAGATTATGGATAAACTGGCAGGTTGGAAGGGTAAGCTCTTGTCCTTTCAGGCTCGGCTAGTTTTGATTAAATCAGTGATTTCTAGTTATTTTCTTCATTCCATGGCTGTGTACAAATGGCCATGCACGGCTATCAAGTCAGTTAAAAGAGCCATTCGAAATTTCTTATGGTCTGGAGATGCTGAGAAGCGTAAATACTTTACGGTTCTTTATGATGATCTATGCCGTTCTAGGCGTGAAGGTGGGCTTGGTCTTAAGAAATTGATTGATGTTAATAGGGCCATGCTTATGAAGTTGTGGGTTTCAATTCGTGACTCTGATAAGACTTGGGCAAGATTCTTGAAGGCAAAGTATTTCAAGGTTAATGGCAACTTGATTGATTATAAGTTGGGTTCTTCGGTTTTTCCAGGAATCAGATTGGTGCATAATTTTGTGCAAAGGCATACACGCTCAATTATAGGTAATGGTGCTAATACTTCCTTATTTTTTGATAATTGGTGTGCTGATTTTTCAATTGCGCAAAGACTTGGCATCACTAAAAAAAGGTCCTAATGATTTTAAGGCCAAAGTTAGTGATATTATTGTTGATGGCTCTTGGGTTATTCCTCCAAAGACTAAGGAATTGATGATAAGATGCAATATTGATGTTGATAATTTGCCTCTTATTGGTGGTGGAGTTGATTACAAAATTTGGGACTTGGACAACAAGGGCGTGTTTTCTGTTAAGTCGGCTAAGGCTGCCATCAGGGGACCTGCAGAAATTTCGCCAGCTGCAGCTTTATTCTCGAGAAGTGTTGTGCATCCTACTTTAAGTGTTCAGTACTGGAAGTTATTTCATAAGCAATGTTGTGCTACTGATGATAATATTATGAAGAAGACAGGTAGGGAGATGCCTTCTATGTGTCGCTTGTGCAGGGAGGATTGCGAAGATGTCATCCATATTACTTGGCATTGCAAAATTGCTAAGAAGATTTGGAATTGGGCAGCTGATATTTTTAATCTACAACCGAAAGAAGATCTTGTGGCCTCTTACAAGGTTGCAAAAGGGCGGAGTAGGATGATAAAGGATCTGTGGCTTGTTGCAAATCTTGCAATAGTTACGGAATTATGGAAGTTGCGCAACAAGGCTTATTATGAGAACATGCGGGTTCGATGGCTTGAATTTAAGGGACGGGTTCATCAGGTAATTCGTGATAACTCAATTAGAATGAAGGGCCACATGTATAATGCCTTAGATGATTTGCGAATTTTGAATTTCTTTAGAGTGAAGCATAGGTCTTGCAAACATTTAGTTCCAATTGAAGTTACTTGGACGCCACCTAATCCAGGTGAGCTTATGATCTGTTGTGATGGTGCATCACTTGGCAACCCGGGCCAAGCTGGTTCTGGTATTGTTTTTCGTGATTCTAACTCGGCAGTTTTGGGAGTTTTGTGCGTTGGGCTGGGCTGGCAGACCAACTTCTATGCGGAAGTTTGTGCGGTTATGTATGGTGCAGTTTTTGCTCAAAGATGGAATGTCAAAAATCTATGCGTCAGATCGGATTCGATGAGTTGCATTTTTGCTCTTCAAAAAGGAGAGTTGTCGTGGCAGCTAATGCAGAAGTGGAGAATGGCGAAGAGTTTCTACAATAATATTAGTTATGTTCATAGCTACAGAGAGGCTAACTTTTCAGCTGATGAATCGGCCAAACAAGCTTGTTTGTTGGCTGAGGACAATTATGAGTTTTATGAGGGTAGGCCAGACTTTATTCATTCTGTTGAATGGCCTGGAGAGATTTACTTTCGTTTTAAATAGGTTTTTTAGCGTGCAGTCTTTTGGCTTAACGCTAATTTAACCTAGTCCCTGTACAGTTTGGCTTTTTTATTCTATTTTTGTTGACCGAGTAAAAAAAAAAACACTGCCCCGGAAAATATCTCGTCCCAAAAACAACATAAGTTATCTCCACCACCATCCAGACTCTACCGGACACTACTAATATGTTATCTCCACCACCGTCTTCGTCGTATCGGACACCACCACACCACAGAGCGGAGATCAATAGCTTAATCTCCACTGATACAACCAATAGCTGCTGGTTTTTCAATATCACCGTTAATGGAAACAAAACAGACTCTAGATCTCCGTGAACCTTTTTTAGTAATTCCTCCATCAGCAACTTGTTCTTATTTCCTTACACAAACAGCTTCTCAATCCCCAAAATCTCCTTGCCAATTCGAATCAAACCAAACCTCAATCAATTAATCATTGTGTTACCACTTTCAATACCCATCCAGATTAAAAACCCCTCTGTGTAATAGCTTACTCAAAATCGTCGCCACAATCTTCTCAGCAAGAAACCCCCAAAATCAATACGAACCCTAATTTCTTCAAAGTCCAAAAGTCCATCACCATTATCTTCTCAATCTCTGCCTACACCGACAACACCACCGGAAATAAACTGCCATGAATTATAATGTTTTTCTTTATTTTGATTGATTCACTTCATCAATTCCAGCCGCCATCTCCAATTTTCAGATAGAACAGAACATCGAGAGCATCACAAATAGGGGAAGTGATGATACTTTTCGAATAGCACCATCGGGAATAATTTTATGCTATTCCACTGTAGCATTTTCCGCTGCAGCATTGAGCAAGCTCCTCTATTCTTGCCCGAAGACCTCACCAACCCGAGACCTGAACTAAATAGCTTAATCTATCTTCGCTTCCGTATCCACTTCACCCGAAAGCACCATTCCACTGCCATCCGAGGACGCTACTACTGATACAGCCCTGGATTTTTGTTAGGACATTCCACCTCCGTATCCACTTAAAGTCGCTCTTTCGGACAACTCAATCTAGAGAACCAGTCTCGGACATATAATCAAGGATCAACCGATGTCGGAACACAAGCATCAGAAATCAAACAACACGAACAATCAAAGCTCAGCCTATATCGGACCAGAGTAACATTGGAGCAAGAGTTATCCAGCACGAAGTCAAGAGAAGTATCACTAAATCCGAAGACTCGATCATCAACAATTATGATAAAGCTCCAGTTCATGGCACCGGTAGAAGCCCTGTTAATGGTGAAGGGGTTGTGTACTTCAAAGGAAGAATTTGCCAACATCTTTATCAACATCATAGTTACGAACTCAACTACGGAAATGGTATCCTCGGTTAAAAGCCAACACCCTCTCAAATCCAGTGTTTTAAGCATTGGAGGTGGGTTGAACATTCAAAGGCCATCATTAGTCAATACAGCACCACGAATCCCAAGAAACCTTAGATTTCGTAGAGATGCGATTGAATGCAGTAACATATGTGTAAGGCTTTGCAACTCAGAAAGTGAAAACACCTCGTTTTGCTCTTGTCCAGCATGGGAGATGAGACCTTTAATATTTGTGCTGCTTAAGTCAATAGCCCTCAGAGCGGGGATCATGTTGTTATACGAGAGAGCGACATCATTAACCATAGTGCCAGACAATAACAAAGTTTCGAGTTTCGGAACCAGGCCAGTGTAAAAGAAGAACCGAAGAAGTTTCCATGGTTAAACCTGCGGGAAAAGAAGAACCAAAGAAGTGAAAAGTTGTGGCTTGCAAAATCCCGATTACAACTATCAACACCCAAAATCCGCACCCACTACCAAATCATCATCCCATCGTCACCCAAAGAAACCACTAGTTTGGACCACCCACTGCCGGTATCAATAAAAACATCATCAGTACCAAATCCGAAGATTCAACCATAGCTAATAGCGGCTGCACTTCAACTGTTAGTAAGACTCCGAAGAAAGGACCCTTCCAATCCATCATTTACTCACATGAACAATTCACAGTTTATCTTTTATAGATGGTCCAAGCATTTCTGAAGTTGCCTATGGGCTCCAGTATTAATGTTCCATTACTAATGTGTAGTCTCAATTCAGCGTAGAAGAGCCGAAATGGTGAGAAGTTTCATCACCCTACTGTATTCCGAAGACACTACTACCCTGACCATCACGAGCTGAAGTCATCATACTAAACCCAAAGTTGCATCATAAAATTGGATAACTCGTATCTGGCCTTGGTCCATTACTGAAGAGCCAAAGTAATTACTAATGGTTGCACGGCACTGCTTGCAAGAAATTCACAGAGATGACCCGTAAATGTTCAACCACCAGATCCCCAGATCACTAAGAAATGTAGACGTCGCGCTCCAGCTGCAACAGAAATTATCTTTTCGGAACCAGTAGCAGTATAGTTTCGACTTCCAGTTATTCGAAGTTTTCAACCAATCATAGCGGCTTCCATTTCCCATTTATACCCAGCATACAAGGGACGTAAAAACTTCACCACTCATGCATCTAACGATGAAAACTACCAACACCAAAACTATCACCCCACTGTCACCCGAGGATACCAATACTTTATATCATTGCAATTAAATCTGAAGACTCAATCACCCACGGAGCTGAGAAAGATAAGTTTCATTACTCTAATTTGCTTTCATCTATCAATCCCTCAGTTTTAAATATATGAAATCTCTGCAATGATTTTAATAAAAATTGACTTTTTAGAAAATGTACCTTTATCCCCAATTACATGTTAACTTGATTTGAGACTTTCTCCCTTTGATTTCTAACCAAAAATACGTATATTACTAGACTGTTTTAGTTCCATTTATGTTTCAAAGATTTTAAGTCGAGTGAAGGATGCAGTAAGACTTAAACTAGGTATCTAATTAAATATTTCCTTCTCAATTCCACTCTCAGTTCATGTCTTCGGAAACACCTCTGTTAACGTTTTCGGAATTTAATGACTTTGACAGTTCAATCCCAGTCAATGACTTATGACAAAGATGCCATGCTGAAAACCAAGACAGATGACTGCTTAGCTTTACATATACATTTCAATAAGTCATCTGAAGGCAAAAACGCAGACAAAGAGCATATATTAGATCAAAACAAGCTCAGCATACAGAGAAAGATCTTGATTCTTGGATCAAACAAATCTAAGTATTAGCTTACCTACTTAACTCATTCACAAATTGTTTCTCCGATAATATACGCTTTTGAGGATTTAAATCCGATAACATACACCAAGACCAAGCTCACATATGCTTATTGGTTACACTTTTGAGGATTTAAATCCGATAACATGCACTTTTGAGGATTTTAATCCGATAACTTACACCAAGACCAAGCTCACATTTACCACCCCCTTTGTTTTGAATAAAACATTGCATCTTCTATTAATCTATGTCTTCTTCTCCTTCAGCACATCCTAACTCGTCAATAAAACTGACGCAACTAAATACTCAGAGCAAACTCTGTACAAAGGACACCGGGATTGAACCCTGGACATGTCAGATGAGAGTTTGCCTTACATAATGTAAACTCATAAAAGGAACTCTGACTCCTTCATATTCTAAACTCAACCACATACATATGGATAATAATCTTGGACAGCACATAGCCACCCGAGACTTAATCCAAAATGTGGGGGGAGAACTCTACCAACACACCAACAGCAGCATTACCTACACTCGACAATTGCACCCTACTTCGGAAAACTCTGCTACCATCATCAACATTACTTGCACTCGACAATCATACATTACCCTACCTCGGAAAAGTTGAGGAACAACATCGGATATTGAGCTCATACAAAAGATGTGAACTACCAAGGTTCATACAACATCGGGTATGAAGCTGGTTTCTGACTGCCAATATGCAGAAATACTAGAACCCCCTACTATATGGGTTCAACCATATACAAGCCCCACAAAATGGATCTTACACCCTCAACTCCACACTTTCCGTTTTTGATATTTCTAGGCCCAAAATTTTTTTTTTTGGGGCCTGGTTTTCAATTTTCCCGGATTGCTGACGTCATCAGGATTTTTAATAAAAGTAAAAATACCGAAATTAACCTTCCCTATTTATAGACGTTTTATACCTACCAGAAACTGAAAACCAAATCAGATTCAGCTCTTTCTTCTCTCCGCTCTCGTTCAGAAACAGAATTGGAGATTTTTCTTCAGACGAATTCGTGAATTTTGATAGTTTCATACTGATTTTCGTTAATTTGATAGGAAGAAAACGAGAAGAACAACATAAACGAGAAGAGGAAGAAAACGAGAAGAACAACATAAACGAGAAGAAGAAGAAAACGAATTTTCTCTCAATTCGTTGAGGTGTATTCGTCTGTTTTTCAGATCTGACGAGATAGTGAAGCTGCATTGATGAACAACAAATAGGTTTGTTCGTTTTTAGCTTTTCTGTTGCTTGATTCACTAGTTTTCTCATCGATTTTTTGAATCTCGATCTTCTACTGATTACGATTTTTGTTCTGTTTCGAATTTGTTGAGTCTGAGAAGAGGAAGAAGACAGTTGGGAATACATAAATCAAAATAGGTACGAATTGTGATTTCGATTTAGTTTTCAAATTCAATTGATTTTGATTTTACCGTTTCGATCTATTTTTGTCACTTTTGATACTTACACATGTTTTTGTTGATGCTTACACATGTTTGTTTGATACTGAGAAGAGGAACAAAATAAACATTGTTTCAGAAGAAAGAAAACAACAAATCTAGGTAAGAATTTTATGTTGTTTTTGATTTCAGATCTGTTTTCAATTTTTTTTTTTGAATTATTTTGTTGTTCTTTCATGTGCGATCTGTTAATTTGTTGTTTTACTTTTTGTTGATACTGAGAGAAGTATGAAGAAACAATTTTGTTTCAAAAAAACAACTTCAAATTGATTTGTATACATGCTGTTTTTTTTGTTACAGTATGTGTAACTTGAGGTTACGCATATATATCATGTTGTATTTTAAGCATGCTTAAAGAAGATGCAGATGTTTTTTAGTTGCAGCATGTGTAAATTTATTTTACACATATATATCCTCTTTGTATTTTTAAGCATGTGTGAGGAAGATGCAGATGTTTTTTTAGTTACAACATGTGTAATTTTAGTTTACACATATATATCCTGTTGTATTTTAAGAATGTGTAAGTTGAAGTTACATATATATGTCCTGTAACATGTTTTATTTGTAAACAATTGTATCATCTGTATCTTTTACTTATATTTAGCTTGCCGCATAGAATATACTTCTCACGAGGGGGCAACGCCCCCGAGTGAATTGCGTTTGTTTTCAAATTTTGATATTCTTATTGTGTATTTGATATTTTCAGGTTGTCATGGCTGTTGTTAGTTGCATTGCTGTTAGTTGCATTGCTGTTGTTCGCTACTTTTCTGATTTCATTACCCTGCGTGTTAATACTGATATCAAACTTGATGAGTTTAAGGAACAAGTTTGCAAGGAATGGAAGCAGTATACTCCACTTGGTATTACTTTCTTCTTTCGAGAAAGTGGGAAAGATTTTCCGCTTGACTGTGATTTTTCTTTGCAAGCTCTTATATCTATCACAAATAGTAAACAGAAGACCAGTGTTGATATTTTCTTGCAAAATGTTCCTCGTGTGGCCTCTTCCTCTAGCTCTAGGGCAGATTCTTCTATTTCTAATGGGTCTAGTATTACGTCTTCGTCCACAAACAATCTTACTGTTGCAATGTATTTGGAAGATAAAAGTAAGCCAGCGAAACCTTTGTTATCGGATGGTTGGCCCAAGGTTCTTGGTGATATTGGCCATGTGTTTGTTGAAGGAGTTAAGCAAGTCAGGGTTGCTTTTACCAAGTATCATCTTCGCACTGGTTTCCAAATGATTGTAACTCACAATGAGCGTTCTAGGTTCACGGCTAAGTGTGCAGATGAAAAATGCGGCTGGAAATTCCATGCAGCTTCTATCGATGAAAGGAACGAAATGTTTCAGGTAGGTTTTCCGTGTTCTGTCATCTAATGCTTAGCATATGTTATGTTTTGTTACAGTATGTGTAACTTTGGTTTACACATGATGTTTTTGGCACCATATTGTGTTTTGGTTGAATTGTTTATATTTTGTATGAATCTCTTCAGGTCAGGTCTTATAACCCTGAGCACATTTGTGGTGCTGGTGGACGCAACTTGAACCAAACTTACTCCACCAGCTTCTCGTCTAGTTTTATTGAGGAAGAAGTTCGCAAAAATCCTCACAAGAAGCCCAAGCAAATTGCTGCTGATTTCCAGACCAACTATGGGATCAACATGGAGTACTACCAGGCATATAATGCTAGGGAAAAGGTTTATGATACGATTTATGGCGACGATGTCAAGTCCTACTCGCACTTGGTATGGTATATTGATGCTATAAGGGAAACCAACCCTGGTAGTGTGATAAAGTTTGAACGTGAAAATAAACAGTTCCAGCGGATTTTCATCGCATTTGCTGCATGCATCAAAGGGTACCGGTTTTGTCGTCCAATGGTATACTTGGATACTACTTTCCTGACTGGTACATTCAAAGGTTGCTTGATGGCAGCTACTGGGATCAATGGTGGTAAAGGTATGTTTTTCTATGTGTTTTTTTTTTATGAACAACTTCAGTTGACAAATAACTAACAGTTACACATGTGTAACTCTCAGTTACACATTACTTTACTCAGTGTGTAACTAAGAAAACAGCATCTGTAACCTTAAGTTACATATTTGTTTTAGCATGTGTAACCTTAAGTTACATATTTGTTTTAGCATGTGTGAAACTTATTATTCTTTCGATTCTGCACAATTTTTTTGTAGGATTTTTCCCCCTTGCTTTTGCACTAGTCGATTCTGAGACGATCGACAACTGGGAGTGGTTTTTAAGGAATTTGAAAGAAGTTGTTGGTGATGGGAGGCCAATCACCTTCCTTTCGGATCGCCATGAAGGACTCTTGCAAGGTGTTCCACTTGTTTATCCAGATGGGTTCCACAGCTTCTGCTACTATCATTTGACGAAGAATATACCCATCACTGCAACAGATCCTAGGTACTCACTTGTGATGGACCATTTCCGAGAGGCGACATACGCACTCTCACCTGAAAACCATGCGAAAGCCATATAGAAGATTAGAGATTTGAACTGCGATTGGGTGGATGATTACATCGAGACAATCCCACCTGAAGCATATGCGAATGCCTATTTCAAAGGTTGTCGGTATGGACGAACATCTAGTACTCTAGCAGAATCAGTCAATAGCTGGGTTCTGGTTCACAAGAAGATGCCTGCATCTGCTCTTCTTGATCAGGTTAATTGAGTGTGTGTGTGTGTTTTGTTGTTTTGTTGTCTTTTTATTTCATGTTTTGTCACTTTATGCATTGATGAGTTTTTTTCTCCTTTTCAGATTAGGAGGAAAATAATGTGTTTGATGGCGGAGCGTCGTGAAATTGGTGCTAATATGATGACTCCATTAACCCCTGAGTATGAAGAAAAGCTTGTGGCTCTTCAAGATGAAGGTTTGGCTTGGGAAGTATTGGTTGCTAGTCCTACCGTGTTTGAAGTTATTAGTGAAAGGTCTCACATGGTGGACCTCGAACACGAGACTTGCACCTGTCAAAGGTTTGGTTTCTTATGCTTTTTTCTTCTCTTTGTATGTTCTTTTTTATAAGAATGTGTATATCCACTTTACATTAGATATATGCATGTGTTAATAATAGTTACAAATTTATTTTATATGTGTAACTTAAAGATACACATCCTGTACATGCACCTGTAGCTAGCTAATTTTGAGTGTTTTATGATTTGTATGTGCAACTAACTGATTTTTGATTTGTTTTTTGTTTTCTTCCAGGTGGCGCGTATATGGTTTTCCTTGTGCTCATGCTCTTGCAGCCATACGCAAGATTAAACGTGAGGCTATTGATTTCATTTCACCGTATTTTACAAGCGACTATTTTAGGAAGACTTATATGCATGCCATCCAGCCGATTCCCAACTACAACAGGCCTGTTGAGTATCATCCAGACGACACCGTCAACCCACCTACCGTGAAGAAGCATCCAGGTAGACCACCAGGGAAAAGGATTATAAGTAAACACGAGAAGAAGGTGAAGAGGAAAGTTCATTGCAGCAACTGCAAGGAAACAGGTCACAACAAGGCAGGTTGCAGGAATCCTCGGAAGTTCACACCCCACTAGCTTGAGCCTAACAAAATTCATTTCTGCAACTAATGATTTGATTGTTATTTATCTTTGATTATTTGTTTTTTTAGTTTTCTTCATGTTGGTTTTCATGGACCAAACGTTTTTATTTTTCTTCAACGTTGATTATGTGTAAGGATGATTCATTTAGATTTTATATTTTGTCAGTTCACAGTTGAAATGCGTTTTATTCTATTTTTGATTTATTGTATACGTCTGATCAGTGGTCAAATGCTTTCTGTAACTTTTGTTTACACTCAAATATATGGATGTGTAACCGGAAGTTACACTGCTGTGATTGCATGTGTAACATTAGCTTACACATGATAAATGCTGGTGTAACTTTATTTTGATTTATTGGGCAATCCGATCAATGGCTTGTGTAACTTCAGTTTACACTCAAATATATGGATGTGTAACATTAGCTTACACATGATAAATATATATGTAAACTCAGGTTACACTTTCTGCATCAAATTAAGATGTGTAGTTACTTAACCTGTTGCATACTTTCTGAAACCTGTACACACAGCAGTAGTAGTTCTAACAAGATAAAAGTTTTTAATTCAAAGAATTTCAACCCAAAAATATTTTGCAAAACTAAGAACTGCTAAAATCTACTAACTGACGAAATTTAAAAGTTTCTAACAACATATTTTCCAAGTCTAACATCTGTTTGTGGCTAACAACATATTTGCGAGTATAGAATTTTTTCTAATCCTAATGACTGCTTTACACATCTCTAGATGGATCCGAAAGAATCTTGTATAGCATGCTTCCTCTCATGCGGTTCAGCTTGTCAGTCCACCATAGCATCATAGTTGAGGTTAATTTTTTGTCAAGTGGTTTATTCTTCATCCTGATCTTCATGTAATTGCATACACATGGAAGACAGTCAGGAATTGTACCTTGTGGGGGCGCATTGAGATTCTTGGCATTTTCATTCATCCCAAGAGCAAAAGGACAGCGGAGTCTCAGTTCTGTAGTAATTGCAAATGCATATTTCTTGGCTTGAAGAAGGTGTTCACCCTTGAGTTCCTTAACGTTTGACGAGTTCATGTAGGACCAAGGATTAGAGCTCCTCAAGTCATACTCCAACAGTGTGTAGTGTGTGTTGTTGTTGCACATTGGGGCGAAAAGTCTGACTGCATCGTTCTTGTACTTGACATACTCCTTCGCAAGCTTCGGAATCCAAAATTTCTTGAATTCTTCGTAATCCTTCAAGTAAGAGATCTGCAAAAACCATTTGGAATGTCAAACTCACATTTTTAATCAAAAGTTACAAATGAACAAGTGATTATGTAAACAGAAGTTACACATAGGGCCTTGGGTTTTACACTGGAAAAAAAATCTTGAGTATGTTATCATAATCTTACAACATATACTACACATTATAAATGCAATAAGATTTTAAATATATCGAAGTACTTACGTATGCTTTTGGCGACAGGAATATCGCCTTGTCATACTTGCTGTTAGAGTTCATCTTCGTCCTCAATCTGCTAATGTAGAAGTCGATGAATTCTGACTCCAAGAAGGATTCTTTCTTTGTAAGTTGTATCATTAGTTCTCCAGATATATCAAACAGCTCGCTACCATCTTCTTTGCGTTCCATCCAAGTAATGTCTCTGCATTACAAAGAAGTAAACTATTATCAATCAAGATAACAGAATCAAGTAGTAAAATACAACAATCAATAACAGAATCAAGCCTACTTGGAGTCAAGCTACTTACGTTTTCGGATGAGTATTGAAATATTCAAGCACTTTATTCTTTTTCTCTCCTTCCAGCCTTTCGATAACTTCTGAACCTTTCACATCGTTTCTCATTGTTCCATCATCTTCTTCAGCAACCTCATCCATTCTATCTTCTTCTACTTCTGGAACTGCGACCATTTCTTCTTCATTAGCTGTCTTCTTAATCCTCTTTGAATTTCTTTGATATTGTTTCAGATCTTGTGTTGGGATTTTTCTATTCCTCAGCACACGTTGTTGTATTAATGATGGTTGCCTTTCTCTTATTGTATTCGCAGCTTCCTTCAGTAACTCTCCTGCAGGTTTTGGAGTTTTTTCTAATCCAAGGCTAAAAACGTTTTCCTGCGTTGTAGCTGCGCAAACAAATATAGGCAGAATCTCAGTAAAATTAGCACATGTATGTAACTTAAAGTTACACAAGCCAAAATAATAATGTACTGTATGTAACCTCAAGCTACACATGCCTTTTACAATGTGTAACTTGAAGTTACACTTCCATTACAAACAAAACACACTGTATGTAACCTCAAGCTACACATGCCTTTTACAATGTGTAACTTGAAGTTACACTTCCATTACAAACAAAACATAGAACGGAAGAGTGGTTACCAGTTGAGGTAGGTTCTGCATTCTCCGTCACTGCGGGTCCATGTTCAGTTTTGTTAATGTTGCTGACGATCTCATCTATCATTTCACTCACTTCAACATTCGTCATATCATCAGGGTTAGCTCCTAGTTGCACCAACCTGTAGGTCTGAGCATTGTCAGGCTGTGTTTGCGGTGTTGTAGCAGTTATCACCATGGAGTCCTCAAACTGTGTTGAAGCAGAACTGTCATCAAAAGTTCCAGGAGTTGGCTGAGTTGGAGCAGTCATAACCAAACTGTCACCAACAGTTGCAGGTGTATCCTCATTGACTTTTGCAGTAACATCATCACCTACGGCTTTTGCAGCTACATCATCACCTACCCCATCCACAACTCCACCATCTGCAGCTTTCTTCTGTGCCTCATCCGTAACAGGTGTCTCTTCAACATCTTTCTTCTGCTCCTCATCAACATTATTTGTAGGAGTGGGCTTTTGCTTTGCGACAGGCCTTTTCTTTGGTGGAGTCTTGCAAGTTGTCACACTCTTCATACTCGAACTATATGTCCTGAGTGGTCTTTTGTGCCCCTCTGCAGCAGTTTGAGCTTGCAGAATTGTTGGCGTATTTCCAGCTGCAAGGCTCATACATGGAACTGCACAAGTATTGAAACGAGAATTAGGATGATGATGATGATGTTAAATTTTTTTAATAAAATTTCAAGAAGAATATATCATGTGTAATCGACTGGCTTGGATAACTAATATGTGTAACTTCATGTTACACATGAATATGGCATGGATACCTAGTGTAACATGGAGTTACACATGCATCTAACTAGTGTAACCAGAAGTTACACATGCATGTGGCATGTGTAACTAGGGATTACACATCCATATGATCAGTTTACTCAATATTTATTAAGTCTAATCAAGTTAAACAAGCAAGTTAAAAATGAACAAGTAAAATATGAAATTAAAAAGGTTCAAAGACCTTAGTGTCAACTAATTGGGTACCTCTATCAAGTTAAAGAAGCATATTAAAAATGAACAACTACTTACATTCTTCATTGAAGGAAGTTTCCGCGTCATCTTTCTCTTTCTCTTGCTCAGTACTTCCATCTCCTTGTTGCTCTGTCTCAACTAATTGTAACTCTTCTTCTTCATGCTCAGTAGCTCCATGCTCAGTACCTCCATGTACATCATCTTCATGTTGCATAAACTCTTCCTGGGTCACTTTGTAAGGATCAATACCCATTGCTTGCATAATTTGGCAACTAAATTTGTGAACCTTGAATTCCGCTATTCCTGAAAGGTCCCCTTCTGATATCCCTTCTCTTGCAATTGCATACACTGCTTTAAGCATTGCTTGCTTTTCTTGCAGTTGCTCTTTCAGATGGCTATTCTCAATAGTTTGCGCTTTCATCCAACTTTGCAGGTCGTCCTTGCTGGGTACCACGGTTGATATACCCAGCTGCTTCTCAAGCTGTGAAAACTCAGCCACAAAGCTAGGAGTTGGCTGCAATTAACAGATGGAGAGGTTAAAAAGAGATTTCAAAAAACAGTTGAACATTCTAAATATACATTTTTCGGTTGTATGTGTAACTTAAAGTTACATAAGCACATTTTATATGTGTAACCTATAGTTACATAAGCACATTAGATATATCTAATGTAAAGTGGATATGTGTAACTAAAGGTTACACATATATCTAATGTAAAGTGGATATACATATAAAATGTGTAACCTATAGTTACATAAGCACAGGATATATATACAAACAGGATATATATGTTACATAACCTATAGTTGCATTCACTTGTGTTATCTTTTGCATGTGTAAGTATAAATTACACAAGCACATTTAGATGTGTAACTTATAGCTACACATGACAATTTTGATTACATCAAAGTTTTATCTAAATTACATTACCATAAATTTACAAAACCTAAACCAACTGACATATAACACTTACCGAAAACTGTGTCATGTCTGTTTTCCAAATGTAATCAGAAATCTGGTATATATCCCATCTCCCAACCCTCGGGATATCTTCCTCGTGGTTCTCAACTTTCGGGATTAATCCTGCTGGCGTGTGTTCAGCAAACAATAACTGCAACATATAAATTTTAATTAGTCGATTGAACAAAAATATCCATCACGTAACACTAAAACTGCTGGAATAGAAATTACACACAAGCTTTTTACCAGTAGGTATTGCACACAAGCCTTCACATTTGACAAACAACTAAGATTAGTATGAATCTCTTCAAACAAGTGCTCGTGTATTAAATCAGGCCACGACATCTTGAGCACCGTATCATAAGTTTCAACGATACTAAGATATTTCGCGTTCACTCCATTGGCATTTTGGTCGCCAAAAAACAATACACAGCAAAGATAAAGACCTATCAGGCAAACTAGATCCTTTTCATCAACTTTCTTTCTTTTCCCACTTTTTCTCCTTTTTGCCATAAGTTGTTTTATCTTCTCTAAAATGTTTGTCTTAGTCACCGTCGTCTGATGCTTTGTAGATTTGATATCGGTGAAGTATTTGCTGTATAAAACATTGTCAGTCAAATCACTAGGACAATAGTACTTTAACAGCTTCTGACCCTTTCTGCTTCCAATCCTCTGCATGCAAAATATACCAGCCATCTTTGCCGGTGTAGACTCTATAATCTTATCATCAGCAAACTTGAATGAACATGGTGTCTCACAATCCATGTCAAAGCAGTTCAAGAGCTTCAAGACGCCGTGTTTGTTGGTAGTTATCTGTCTTGTTGTAGTTGGTACAGTTGTATCATAGTCATCGTAATACATCATTACGAGTTCTCCGTAAGCAGCTCTCCTAAGATATCTATGAGCCCTATCAGTCAGTCCTATAGGCTTTATCACCTTTACTAAATCCTTTACTGCATTCAACGACTGCCTTAGGTTTCCTGTACACATCACACACAAAAATAGCATGAGTCAGTATGTTGTGTACTTATCAAATACACTCGTTTTTAACTACAAAATGAAAATCATGTTACAAACTATGTTTATTTTCCAAGTACACAAACTGAATCATTCTATTCTGTGTTGTGTAACCTTAACTTACATGCATATGAAGGTTTAAAGGGGTCATTTTTTTATGTCCAACTATAATTTACAAACACAATACAGTCATAGGTTATATTTTTGCATGTGTAACTTTTAGTTATCTAGGCAATTGCCAAATCAGTTATGTTATTATGCATGTGTAACTTAAGGTTACACAGTCAATTGGCAAGTCAGTGATTAGATTTTCAATGTGTATCTTATAGTTACACAGCCACTTTGCAAGTCATTGGTAACATCTTGAATGTGTAACTCACAGTTAAGATGTGTAACTACAAGTTACACAGACACTTCTGCAAGGCTCATTTGTATGTGTAACTACAAGTTACACACTCAATATACAAACCACAACATAGTGGTGAGATTTTGAATGTGTAACTTAAAGTTACACAGGCCCTTGTTTGCGTAGTTATACATTCAAAAGCATCACTTACATTAGAAACTTTTAAATTTCTTCAGTTAGTAGATTTTAACTACAAGTTACACACTCAATCCTAGACATTCTACAAGGTGTAACTTTAACTTACACATGCATATTAATGAGTAACTTTAATTTACACAACCAATTTTCTATGTGTAACTACAAGTTACACATCCTAAACACAACCAATTTTTTATGTGCAACTACTAGTTACACATCCCTAGGCAAGTCAGTGGTGACAGGCTCACTTGGTATGTGTAACTATAAGTTACACAATCAATATACAAACCACAACACAGTCAATGGTTACATTTTGAGTGTGTAACTTATAGTTACACATGTCCTTGTCTGTGTAATTACATATTCACAAGCATTATATGAGAAATAAACATGAGACCATGACAACAATAGTTTTCACAACTTAGTACATGTAATTGTATCATCTTTTCTAGGGGGATTCATTTTTCCTTTCACCATTTTTATTCCAAAAGAAATTTGATTCTGAATCTGCAGTTGATGTAGTAATAAAATCAAGTTAGTTGATTGCAATTCAACTTAGAGTTTCTAGGGTTTTCAAACAGTAACATCTCAGAAATGAAATCCACTAAATCAATCAGTTATATCACATCCATGACTTACCTTTGTTTCTATTTAATCAGTTATTTCATGGATTTTATGCACAAACGATTGTTCTCCTTCTCCGATCTGTAAAATTATCAGTCAGAATGAGTTATGTTTGTTGTAATCTTATTACAAACCCTAGTTCAGAAATTTTCGACCCACGAATCAGTAACAACAGGAATCAAAACTAACAGCTTCAAATCAAAACTTACCTAGTGATTAATCGTCGGGGTATTTCATCAACAGGAATCAGTAACAACGGCGATTTAGGTTTTGAATCTGAAACTGAATCTGAAACTGTTTCTTTTGATTTTTTTTGGTTTTTGAATCTGAAACTTTTTCGATCTGTTTCTATGATTTAGGGGTTAGCAAATGATGAATAGTTTTTGATCTCGATCTTTGTTTTGGAACAGATTTCAGGAAGATTTCTTGATTTTTTGGTTTTTTTTCTAGATTTCTTTCTGTTTCAGGTGAGTGAGATTTGTTTTCTCTCTCCTTGGAAATGAAATAATGGCGTCTGAACGAGAGAAAGGTAGGTGACGCCTCTTATATACTTGAGGCTAATTTAGTCTTTTCGCTTTTATTAAATTTATTTTTTAATTCAGGGCCTACTAATAAAACTCTTTTATCTAGGGGCCTCATATTATGGGTTATCCATGGGTTGGGCCTGAGCCTAATTTCCCGATTGAGGATTTGAATCCGATAACATACACCGAAATCAAACTCATACAAGAGAAATCCTTGTCCGCTGCGACTTACGAATAAGTCAGAGTTCATCCAGTCTGAAAATGTTTTTGTTCGTCATTCCCTCGTCATGGACAATCCCGAAACATGATCCGTTCATGATTTTCAACTGCAACAAGCTCGAAATGATCAAGATCCATCTGCAACACAATACTCAGTTTCCATTGATACTTCAAAGACCAGCCGCACACAAGCTGACATACCTGCGCCCAATAAAGCAAACCAACAAAAAGTGGTGATTGCCACTACCCCCAATTCCCAGCTTCAAAAGTAGTAACAATGACCATCGTCCTCAAAATCCGCGTCTACCGTGAACTCATCATCCAATTGTCATCCGAAGAGATCGCTACCGCCAAGTCAATAAAAACTATCAACCCCAAAGATGAAAATTTCAAAACGACATTCATACCCACACAAGAAAGAAGATATAATACAAAGAACATAGTGAGATCGGAGAACAACCGAGGAATCAGAAAATGTAGATGCAATACGAGCAAAATGATGAAACTAGAAAACAATTTAGGAACTGGATCATTCTTGTTCAAAAGAAAAAGGGGTGGGAGTATCTATCTATAATGATACCAATGAAATAAAGAAAAATAATGACAGAAGCCAGCCTCCACGGTGCGCCCCTCGTTACTATACAAACATGCCACAGCATGCATGGCGCCTTCAAAATGGTCAAATACCGCTCGAAGCATGAACAACAGCCGACAAAGGTACAAAACCTCCGGAGCGAGGCGATCACTGGTCTATTACGATAAGTGGCTAAAATGCAACAAATCTTTGATTGATAAATCCGTGGTATTTTGGAGGGTCAATCGATTACATGAGACAAGTTACTGAGTCCGAAAGAAAAGAGAGGGGGAAGAAATGAGGAAGTCAATGATGAGGAACAAACCAAGTGAAAGACCACTTCCTCTGTTGTTTCCTCGGGGCTTCCAACTCTCGCATACGAGACTGCATCGGAAGAAATTACAAAGTTATCATTTTCACAGCCTTCGACAACCAGCCTCACTTTACGGAAGCGTGAATAAAGAATTTTTATAGTAAAGTAGAAGAATAGTTGAGAAAATCTAATAAAGAATTTTTGTAGTAAAGTAAAAGAATAGTTGAGAAAATCTCAATATTGGTTGATAATAATAATATGTGTTATCACAAAGGACTTGTTCCCTATTTATATAACTCTAATACTCAAACTTGGAAAATAAGAAATCCCTATATTAAATAATGTTCTAGAATTAAATAACTTCTAAAAATAAGAAATACTACTCTAAATTAATTAAACTCTAGAAATAATAATAAAATTATTAATTATAAATCTAAAGGATGTCCTACATCAGGCCCGCCATCTTGAAAAGCAGTCGTCTTCGAGTTCACCAAATATTGTAAACGACCCGCCCAACAAATAATATACTTTGAGTAAGTTGATGATTGTAGAGTAGAACACCATAAAATTAATTGTTGAACACAAAAGTTGATGTCGATGTTGACAACACTTGGAGTACTAATTATCTGGCAATACTTTTGACTAACGAAAATATTTTCGCATAGCTTTTGATTTTTAAGAAGAATGGCATTAGGCGACTTACAAGAAGATGGTGTTTCCGGTGTTGATATTGGAGAAACTTCTTCAACTTTTTTTTGTTCATAAGAGATACGACAATTTTCATCTGTTTCACCGTTAGGAACACAAACATCACTATAAATAGGTATGAATGGTGATTCTATAATTGGAGAAGAAACCGTTGGTGTCAGAGCAATATGAGCATTCTGATTGGCTTCATCGTCGTGAGGTTGATGTTTACCGTTGCGATTAAGAACAAGAGCAACCAAATTGGTAATTGGGTCTCGACTTGAGCATCCGTAAGTTTTTGTTGGGACTCTGCAATATCACGTATAAGATCTTCAAAACTAGGGCGATTGTCTTTACCACTGTCATTCTCTTTGCCTGTCATGATGAAAAATAAAAATTTGACGAGATAGGAAACTGTTTAGGTTACGGCGACAATTTAAAAACCGACGAGTATGAATTAATGGGTTGTATATGGAGTAATGCACGTAGGGAGATGGAAAAAAGAATAATACTACTGGACGGGAGGAGATATAATTATGGAAACAGCAATGATACACGTACACCAGGAATGTACCGTGATCTGCACGCCAGCGGCTGTTAGGGGATCTCTGGGAGAGGTTTGCACGGGGTGGGATTAATAGTGGGACCTATCATCTTTTTTTTCTCTCTCACACCAACACTTCGGTGCACATCACGGTGATAAAACGGGGTACACCAAACAGTTTCGTTATGGAAAAGAAAGAGTTGGTGGACTGAATGATTAGAATAAGACAAGACAGATGTGGAAGGGTTTTGCTTTGTGAACAGATGGGAATCAAAGAATATAAGGAAGATAAGAAAAGAATCAATGGACGGAGGCTTGGTTTGGTTTACTGTTTTTTAGCAAGGGAAAAAGAATAGAAAAGTGGGACAGAGACGGTGAAGTTTGTGGAGGAAGGACGTGATGGAATATGAAAGTGGGGGTAGTTCGAGAGAAGGTGGGTTTATTGGTGGTATCAAAACTGAAAGGGAAAAAAAAAAGGAATGAAAACCTAGGAAAACAGCGACGTCTACTTATATTTATTTTTATTTTTTTTTTGTAATTGAAAAATAAAGGATAGTTTAGAAGAAGAGATGCGGACATCTCGAAAGGTAGAGAAGGGACTAAAGGGTAAAGAAAATTTAGAAGAAAAAAATAAGAGGACCGTAAGCCGAAGC
Source organism: Papaver somniferum (assembly GCF_003573695.1). Lineage (NCBI taxonomy): Eukaryota > Viridiplantae > Streptophyta > Magnoliopsida > Ranunculales > Papaveraceae > Papaver > Papaver somniferum. The sequence goes on from NC_039363.1 coordinate 74,667,934, forward strand.
TCTAGATGCCATTTAATGCGGAACGGAAGCGTGAATAAAGAATTTTTGTACTAAAGTAAAAGAATAGTTGAGAAAATCTCAATATTGTTTGATAATAATAGTATGTGTTATTACAAAGGACTTGTTCCCTATTTATATAACTCTAATACTCAAACTTGGAAAATAAGAAATCCCTAAAATAAATAATGTTCTAGAATTAAATAACTTCTAAAAATAAATAATTCTAAATATAAGAAATACAACTCTAAATTAATTAAACTCTAGAAATAATAATAAAATTATTAATTCTAAATCTAACGGATGTCCTACGTCATTTTCTCCGGCATCAACACAACTCACTACATGTTGCATCCCCAATATCAATATAAGTACAGCTTCGGAGACCATATGCAACAACACGGGAGAACCACCATACAACGGAGCACAACAACACGGGAGAACCACCATACAACGGAGCAGATCATGAAAACTGGACTTTACCGATAATACCAAAGATTGGTATAAAAAATGGTCGATGATTGACAACTAACGCAAGAGCAAACCACAGAGCGATAACATATCATCTTGAGAAAATATTGGGGGCTAAGCAAAGAAGAAGTTATACTGGGACTTCGAGAAGGAAAAGAAACAACTGTTTTGTTTACTATCAACTCAATGTTGAGATGACGGAATCAACGCCAACGACACCACTTCGGATCATACCAATGCTACATGATGGGATACCAATCTGGAGGCTGATGCCAAGTAGAAAGCGTAAGAATGATAACGAGTAAAATCGAAGCCATCATCTAAATGGAAGAACATCACAAAATGAAAACCTGAAACGACTTCAAACTAACCCACTAGATACAGATCTCATATAGGGGGCTTCAGCTGATATAAATCCAAATCTGAAGCCACGACCGAATAAAGAGCTTTTGGAAGAAGGTGACAACGGAAGAGAACATTCCCGATACAAGCTATGACTGCTTGCCAAGTCTGTAGGCCTTGACAAAACAGTCAGGGGGCTAATGTGAACAGGGGAATCTGACCATGAGTCGAGGACACGAATGGGGGGCTTCGGGTATTAACGGAAGCCACCATTAGCAGAGCCGGGGTCACTAAGGACGATGGTGTTATTTGAGTAGGCTGCCCCAAAGACAGGGTGCCCCGACGAAGATAACTAGTGGGTGCCTAAATACCCCCACATGTAATAGTACATGTGTACGGCTAATAATAGAAGACTTACTAAGAAAGGTATCAAAGTACACGTGTACGATACTTACATGTCAGGCTTTACCTATAAAAGGAGGAATTCCTCCTAGAAAGAGTTAGAGTTCTCTAGATAATTGTATTGTGTATTGGGATTAGTCTCCACATTACCCTGTGATATTTATGGGTGTTTACACTCAGTCCTTGTTGCATCTCTTGTCCGCAATGCGTTGCGTCCTGAAAAGGTTTTCCTTCACATGATAACTGATCGGAAGACATATTCAACCATGCACGCCTGGTTCTCTTTGCACCCTTTAGATCCGGCTACCATTGAAGTTAAAGGGATGCACCACTTTGATTGGTTCACAAAAGGAAAAGTTCCAATATTGGAAGCCATGGAAAAGGACCAGAAAGTTAGGTCACAGTTTAGAGGTGGATCGTCCGCAATTGTCAATGAAAATACCACTGAGAAGCCTCGTGCCATTTCGTCCAAGCTTCAATCTCTCAGTCCCAAGTACAATTCAGCAATGAATCACCTTCGTATATATTTACCTGAGGTAATTGTTACTTGAATTCATTCATGATTTTGTCTTTGAGTCCACTCGACATAGTTCAAGTGTTTGAAATGTTTAACTTCTGACTAAAGATTTAATTGTTTCAGTTGTTTCCTAGCTTAAACAAGATAGTTTTCTTGGATGATGACATCGTCCTTCAAACTGATCTTTCACCTCTTTGGGATATAAATATGGAAGGCAAAGTGAATGGAGCAGTAGAAACATGTAGAGGAGATGATAAGTTTGTAATGTCCAAAAGATTCAAGAGCTACTTTTTTTTTTTTGGTTTTGACACAATCAACTGGGTTTAAGGAAAACCCAGAACCTTACAAACTAAACAAAGAGAAACTAAAAAACAACAAAACCAAAAAAAAAAACAACTATCTATGGTAGACCTTTCGGCTACCATCCTCTTCAACAATTTTCCTCAGTATACTATCAAACCTACTTGGATCAACTTCAACAAAACTTTCAGCAGGATGAATATCAGCCAGAAGGTCGGCTGCCCTGTTTGTCTCTTTATACACATGTGAGAACCTTACTCTCTCAAAAAGCTTTCTCAGGTGACCAATCCGTATCCAAACATGCCTAACACTCCAGTCAGGAACAACATTTTTATCTGAAAAAAGATGAAACACAGTGACAGAGTCATTACTTATATGAATTCTTCTAAAACGCTTGAAATTTTCTAGTTTCAAACCTAACTCAGCCCCCTGCAATTCATGAGCAACAACAGTTGAAGGTACTGCCCCACCACAAGCAGCTGCAAGAGGAGTACCCAAATAATCTCTTATAATAGCCAACAGAATTGTCTTTCATTGACCCATCAATATTTATCATAACTTCATCCTCACTAGGAAATAGCCAAGAGCAAGCCACTACCTTTTATCTTTATAAACACAGTCAATACCCCAAGCCTCCACCAGTCTTCTAACATGAGGTATGTCCATATCAGAGAGCCTTGAAGCTAAGCATTTTAACCTAACATCTGTAGCAATAAGGTGACTGACACCATCAGCACTCAAGCTCTGAGAAGAGAAAATCCTTTTATTCCTTTATGTCCATATGTGATAAATAAAGCTATTGAGACATAGCTTCCTGATTGTAGCCACATCACCATCTCCTTTGAATTCATTTTGGCACCAATTTAGCTCAGCATCCCAAGTGTCAAAAAAATCTCTCACATAACCCATCTTAAGTATAAGACCCTTACATATCGAATTAGAAAAAGGGAAAGCAGCAAACAATTGATCTTCATCCTCAATACCTGGCAGGCCCGAAGGGGTGTATAAAATTAAGCGCAAGAAAACGGGGGCCTACAGTAATACCGCAAGTGCACGGTCGTCGGTTGTAGCTCGTGCAAGTACGGGTCGATCCACAGAGATCGGGTGTGTTTTGGAAGTGATTTAGCTAATTGGGTTCCTAGATTTGCTTTGGGCTTAGAAGCCTTTTGGCTTAAATTGGGCTTGAGTACTAATGGGTTTGTTCACAATAAAATGAACTGAGCTTGGGCTCAGTTAGTCTTTGAAATGCAGATGGGCTTAGGCCTTAAACTTAGGCTTTTGATTAAGCCTGAATTGGATTGGGCCTTAATAATGAACTTGGGCTTTGGTTTTGGTCTTCTGATGAGCCCAAGTTGTGCTCTGGGCTTTTGGTTTTAGAAACTGGGCTTGGTTACTGAGGACTGGGCCTTAGGCTTCACTGAAGTGAATTGGGCTCAGTTGGATTGGCCTTTGCTTGGCTGCAGGAGCAGCAAGTCTGCACAGCAGCTGCAGGAGAAGAAGTGGCAGCAGCTTGGCAGCAGGCTTGGCAGAGGCAAAGAAGCAGCAGGCACCAGTAGCAGCAGTAGGGCAGCTGCACAGCAGGTAGTAGCAGCAGCAGGAGCAAGAGCTGCACAGCAAGGCCAACAGCAACAGCAAAAGGAGAAGTGCTGCAGGGCAAGTGCAACAGCAACAACAGCACAAGGAGTGGTAAACAGTGGCTCTAGGCCAAATTGGAAGCAAACCAGAGAAGCAACAGAGTTGCAGGGAAGGGAAGAAACAACAAGGCAAAAGCAATGGAAGAACTAAACAGCAAAAACAAAACAAAAGCAAAACAAAACAAGAATGAACCAAGGCCTAAGGCCAAGGGCAGGGTTGTGGTGAAGCTAACAGAACAAACATAGAAAAGAAATTGTGGATGGGAAGTGCAGGGAGATGGATGAGAGTTTCCTTTACCTAGCCAGTTCACCTAGGTTAAGTTCTTGTCAAATATCTAGTTAACCAACCTTACAGCCTTAGCTAACCCCTAGTATTGGCTGTCTGTTTAAGGCACAACCAATCACAGACTAACTAGGCAGTGGTTTACTAACTAATGTAGCTAATTAATTCCTTAGAGCCACCACTGACCCCTAGCATTAGTGGTCTTCTTACAGCACCACTAATCACAAATCAGTTGGGCACTTAGGAGTCTAACTAGCCTAAGCTATTTTAAGCTCAGCAAAAACCATCCTAATAGCTAACCATCATGGTTCAGTTGTTCTCTCACCCTAGTGGGGAATTAGAACATGTTGCAGTTAAGAGTCCTCATGGTTGTCAAGCATCAAAACTCAGAATAAGAACATGTGAGTTAAACAGGGGACTTACAAGCTCATGTGTAGAAACAAACACACAAACTAATTAAGACAAACATAACATGGATAATACAATCACACACAGAACACAACAGGATATAGCATAACATAACAAACATAACAGGAGCATAACAATTAACAGGAAACAATATTAAGCAGTACACATTATCATTTAACAGGACATGAAAGTCCTGGATGTTGGCTACTCCAAGCATGTCTTACAAAAACACCCACAATTCCCTTTTATACCCAATACATCAAATTAGGGTTATCACCCATTTCCCCAAAATGCCACAATATAACAGTACAATTAGGTTTACTGCTTATCTAATGTCATGGGTCTAATTTGAGCCCATTCCCCTACTCTAATTCTCTCCTGGTACGGTTCCAACATGAATTAGGGTTTCTAGAAAAAACCCCCAAATTACAGAGAAATTAGGAATTGAAATTGAACTCACCTAACATGTGATTTGACGAGTCTTCTTTCGACCCATTCTTCTCCTCAGTCTCCTGCTCCATTCCCATGCTTCAATTACGTCTTTCCAACTCGTCCTATTTTATTGATTTCTTCCCTAGGTTTTTAGAGAGAAATTAGGGGAGAAAACTATATAATAGGAGGCTAGAACAAAGGGGGTAATGATGGTGGAGGATAGGGGTGATGATGGTGGAAGTGTGGTGGTGAAGCGGCAGTGGCAGAGGTGGTGTTCTGGTGGTGGCAGGACATGGTGTCTCTGCAGAGGGGGTGAGGTCGATGGAGAGGAAGGAGGAGATGTTTGGTTGAGGTTAAATGATTCGGTTGCTAGGGTGTTAGGCGGGCGTATCGAGTCTTGATGTTCTGTGACTCTGAGCTGCGAGATGCGAAGATGGTAGGTAGATCGGACGGTGATGCGGAGGCAAGCGAGGAGCGACCGTCGGATGAATGGATACAACGAAACGAACGGTACTTGATGGAGTTAGGTACTGTAGTGTAAGGCGGAGATATCAATCTTCGATGCACAGCAAGGAAGCGACCGTTGGATTCAACTACCATCCAATCTGAAGGCTTGGAATTTCAGCGCTGTGGTGCTTGGCAGAGACTTCAGATTTTGATGCTCTATGAAGGAGCGACCGTCGGATGCTCCTGAGAACCGATCTGATGGCTGAGAACGGAGGCGCTTTTGTGTGTAGAAAATGAGGTTGTGCGCACCATTCTTCGCGGCTTCCTTGCGTAATTTCTCCCGGCTTTTCACTACTTTTCTGCTCTTTTCGCTTCGCGACTCATCCGAACTTTATTTATTACCTAAAAATGCAAAATTAATTAATAAAAATATTTATTCTTGAAAACAATGAAAATACAGAATATGGGATAAAATGTAGAATTAATGCCCAAAAGATGAGTTAAAATGCCAACAAAAAGGGATAAATATATACAATATTTGGCACTCATCAAATACCCCCAAACCTGAATTTTACTTGTCCTCAAGTAAAACAAAACTAAGGAAATCCTAACTATACCACTGTCGCTGGTCTCTCGAATGCATTTAGCGTATGCACTAAGCCTTTTAAACCACTAAGTGTCCCTAGTGGACGAGTTGAAGTCTCGTGAAGGTTTACCAGAGGTGTGCCTACAAAACCTAAGGAAAAAATATAAGCTCATATTCCATCAAACGTGACATGTGCAAAACAGTTAAGCTCACAGCAAAATGGAGATGTCAATCTAGCTATCAAAGGCACAATCCTAGCACTGATAACAAATAAGGACATGTGATAAGAGTGTAAAGTGTATCTACACATGTGTAAAGAAAGATCTGAAGTCATGACTACTAATCACCAAGAGATAGTTTCTCAGGCTAAGAACTGAGGTCGAAATCTAGCTAGCTGTCCGGACTTTACGAGAATTGTGAATGAGTTGGAGGTATTTCACAATTACTCGCGTTGTACATCAATGTCATACACCCTTCCTTGCTTATTACAATAAAACAACAAAAGATGACTATTTACATGACTCTTATTTACATTGACTACTCTCTTTTATTTGTGGAACAAGAGAGGATGGAATTGAACAATACTTGATTTTTTTGTATTTTTCTGATATTTTTTTCTGAATATATACATCGATTTTTTTTTATTTTTTTTTTTTAAGAAGGAAACACTTTTGATACAAAAACAAAAAGAAACAAAAGATTACATGACACTTTGCAAGAGGTAGCCCTTTTTGATGCACCCAGTTAAATTCGATGGTTGTCTTTCTTAATGTAACCTCCACCTTCTATCCCAACCAACCAAAGAACAAGCTAGTCAAGTTTCGTTCAGTATTCTAAAGTGATTGGCAATCGTAACTTCCTATCCAACACCTTGAAGATCGAGGCCATACATGTATTGGTAGATCGTGCGCGTGCAAATTTCTTATCACTATGTGAATTGTGCTAGAATCAGGGTGCCTAAATATCTAGACTAAGACTCCTAATAAAAATACATATTTGCACAAGAGTCAACATTTCAAAGTAAATGAGCTCCATTTTTTATGATTTTTTCATTTTTCAATTTTTTTTGAATTTTGATTTTTGAATTTTTTTTTTTTTCAAAAAGAAGAAGGAGTTCGTTTTTAATCATAGCATATTATCATGGTATCTACTCTATACCCCCAAACCTAAACTAAACATTGTCCTCAATGTTTCAAAATATGGAAAGAATTATAAAACAACATATGGAAAGGGACATGCTGAGTAGAGTAAAAGGAGAGAGAATACCCGATTTCGGCGAAAGCAGAATTAAAACTCCGTTTATTCAAGGCAAAAATCCAACATATTTCAGCCGAGATCATATTGGATTAGCAAAATATATACAAAAGGAACAAAAGGGTTTTTAAGAAATTTTAACTACTGGATTATATACAAAAAATTCACCATACACTAACAATCTAAAGAGTTGAGGATCAACCCAAAAGACAAAGTGTAGACATTTCAACAGCTTCACACAATAATAACAGGAAAGAAACGCAAGTGAAACTGTGAAACAAAATGAGCTACCCCCAAACTTGGATTTTACAGAAGATATAGTTTTGAAAACAAAATCGCGCAGTTTCGGGGGTTCATCATGCAAAAGGTCTAGCTCGAAATGAACTGTGCTAGGGACGGGCAAACATGCTAATTCCAACTGTGGTTCCTCAGATGTATTATACTTAGAAGCAAAATAATCCAAGAGGACTTGGGAAGCACACAGTTCCAAACCTAGGTTGGGCATTCTCAGAAAAATTGGTTTTACAATATTGGTACAAACCAAATCTAGGTTGGGTGGAAGGCCATCAGATTGTGACTCGTATAGGAGGATAGGCACATCATTACTAATCACATCAACATCTCCTAAGTCTTCTACAAGTGTCACAACATGCTCACAATCATCAAACAGTTTAGCAAGTTCACACTCAGAATCATCAACATCATCAATAAATTCATTCTCATGCATTGGCAAATCAGGAGAAATATCACAATGTGACCTAGGTAGAGAATCAGACACATCAAATATATTTTCATGCATATTAGTGTCTACAGAAGATTCAACTATTCCTATGTCATGTTCATCTTCACAGAATAATTGTACGAATCCCATGTCAATATCAAAATCATATGAATTACAATGAGTATTAGAAAAAACAACATTCATGAAGGTCGAGGGCGAGAAGCCATATGTTTTTGAACCAACAGGTTCCACAATATTTTCATGTTCTTCTAACATATCATCATAATCATCATAATCATCATCATGGTAGCATGCATATTGGTCCTCATTAACAGTGGTGGTGTCGTTAGTCAATTCATGTTCCTCTAAATTAGGTTCATATTCAACATCATTTACATGAATGGGACTAGACACTTCATTAGGGACAACATACATTTCCTCATGAATTTCCTCCTTTTGTAGGTGAAGCAAAATCTGATCTAAATATGCCTGAATTCGTGATGTAGATATATCGAAGTTTTGCTCACTAAGTCTTAAAGCTTCTGTGGTGGAGTCTAAATTCATGGGAGTACAAAATTCTTCATGTTCAAATTGTGGTGAATGGTACATGTATGCATGGTCATTAGGGTCTACAAAATATTGATCGCAACCCTCAAAGGATTGATTATGGTCCCAATGACTACCATTCTCACAATTCATGGGCATTTCATACATTGGATTTTCTCTTGATGGCCTAAAATTATGCAAAATATGACAATGCTCAACAGGGTGGTCTAAACTACCACATGCGGGACATGCATAGATTTCAGGTTGCCTAAGAAAATTAGATGTGACAGATTCCTCATGTGATTGCATTTCTAAAGCTGCGATTCGAGCTTCTAATTGATCCATCAGAGATGATTGTGTGAGTGAGGCACTAGCAAAATGTTCATTTTCACGTTGCGATAAATGATGCATGTATGAATAGTCATTAGGGTTCATGTATTGCGGCTCGGGACTTTGAAAATGTCCATAATAATTCCTATAACTATTGACATCATGGTCTGTGGGAGGTTCATAACGTGAAGTTTATCCATACGCAAGTTCTCTAAGGGATTCGTTGTATTCCCCAACAGTAGAAAAAGATCTATACATGATTGGGCTCTAAGCTCAAAATTTGGTTTTTAAGGGATTGGACTTTTTGGAAAAATTTGGTTTTGTTGGGAAAAATTTGGTTTTGGCGGGAGACATTTGGTTTTAATGGGAAAAAGAAAAATTTTGGTTTTTAATGTGGGAGCAGAATAAAATTTGGTTTTTAAAATCTGGGAGCAAGTAAATTTTTTTTTTTTTTTTTTTTTTTTTTTTTAAAATAATAAAAAGAAGAAAATAAAAATTTGGTTTTTGAAATGGGAGCAAGCCCACTGTGCAAGCCTCTAATGAAATGAAGGCTGCGGCCTGCGAAAATCCAAGTTTTAATTTTTGAAAGTTTAATTTGGCCCAGTTGGTTAAGGCCCGACGTTTGTTTTAAAACTTTGGTTTCGAGGTCCACTTACAAGTCCACAACCAGTTATAAGCTCAGCTGGGTTTAAACCCAGAGTCCAAAATACAAGTCCAATGGAAGAATTTAAACAAGCCCACACAAAATAAATACAAGCCCCCAAATTAAACAAACAAGCCCACAAATAAATTATTACAAACCCAAAATAGAAAAATAAAAAGCCCAAAAAATTGGGTTAATTATTACAAGCCCACAATTAAAGAAATTTGGAAGCCCACAGGTTGGGTTCTCTCAATGAATGGGTTTAGGCTTACCTTTTTAGCACAGCCCAGCTGCTCTGATATTGTTGCAAAAACCCAGTTGGGTTTTGGTTCTTTTCCTTGGTGGCGTCCCAGCAGAGGAAAAACAGGTTCAGAACGGCAGGTCCCCGGCAGCGGCGCCAAAAACTTGGTGGGCCCGAAGGGGTGTATAAAATTAAGCGCAAGAAAACGGGGGCCCACAGTAATACCGCAAGTGCACGGTCGTCAGTTGTAGCTCGTGCAAGTACGGGTCGATCCACAGAGATCGGGTGTGTTTTGGAAGTGATTTAGCTAATTGGGTTCCTAGATTTGCTTTGGGCTTAGAAGCCTTTTGGCTTAAATTGGGCTTGAGTACTAATGGGTTTGTTCACAATAAAATGAACTGAGCTTGGGCTCAGTTAGTCTTTGAAATGCAAATGGGCTTAGGCCTTAAACTTAGGCTTTTGATTAAGCCTGAATTGGATTGGGCCTTAATAATGAACTTGGGCTTTGGTTTTGGTCTTCTGATGAGCCCAAGTTGTGCTCTGGGCTTTTGGTTTTAGAAACTGGGCTTGGTTACTGAGGACTGGGCCTTAGGCTTCACTGAAGTGAATTGGGCTCAGTTGGATTGGCCTTTGCTTGGCTGCAGGAGCAGCAAGTCTGCACAGCAGCTGCAGGAGAAGAAGTGGCAGCAGCTTGGCAGCAGGCTTGGCAGAGGCAAAGAAGCAGCAGGCACCAGTAGCAGCAGTAGGACAGCTGCACAGCAGGTAGTAGCAGCAGCAGGAGCAAGAGCTGCACAGCAAATGAAATGAAGCAGATGCAGATGCAAATGCTATGCAATGAAATACAAAATAGCTACGAAAAACACAGATAAAACACAGCACCAATCCCCGGCAGCGGCGCCAAAAACTTGGCAGGCCCGAAGGGGTGTATAAAATTAAGCGCAAGAAAACGGGGGCCTACAGTAATACCGCAAGTGCACGGTCGTCGGTTGTAGCTCGTGCAAGTACGGGTCGATCCACAGAGATCGGGTGTGTTTTGGAAGTGATTTAGCTAATTGGGTTCCTAGATTTGCTTAGGGCTTAGAAGCCTTTTGGCTTAAATTGGGCTTGAGTACTAATGGGTTTGTTCACAATAAAATGAACTGAGCTTGGGCTCAGTTAGTCTTTGAAATGCAGATGGGCTTAGGCCTTAAACTTAGGCTTTTGATTAAGCCTGAATTGGATTGGGCCTTAATAATGAACTTGGGCTTTGGTTTTGGTCTTCTGATGAGCCCAAGTTGTGCTCTGGGCTTTTGGTTTTAGAAACTGGGCTTGGTTACTGAGGACTGGGCCTTAGGCTTCACTGAAGTGAATTGGGCTCAGTTGGATTGGCCTTTGCTTGGCTGCAGGAGCAGCAAGTCTGCACAGCAGCTGCAGGAGAAGAAGTGGCAGCAGCTTGGCAGCAGGCTTGGCAGAGGCAAAGAAGCAGCAGGCACCAGTAGCAGCAGTAGGGCAGCTGCACAGCAGGTAGTAGCAGCAGCAGGAGCAAGAGTTGCACAGCAAGGCCAACAGCAACAGCAAAAGGAGAAGTGCTGCAGGGCAAGTGCAACAGCAACAGCAGCACAAGGAGTGGTAAACAGTGGCTCTAGGCCAAATTGGAAGCAAACCAGAGAAGCAACAGAGTTGCAGGGCAGGGAAGAAACAACAAGGCAAAAGCAATGGAAGAACTAAACAGCAAAAACAAAACAAAAGCAAAACAAAACAAGAATGAACCAAGGCCTAAGGCCAAGGGCAGGGTTGTGGTGAAGCTAACAGAACAAACATAGAAAAGAAATTGTGGATGGGAAGTGCAGGGAGATGGATGAGAGTTTCCTTTACCTAGCCAGTTCACCTAGGTTAAGTTCTTGTCAAATATCTAGTTAACCAACCTTACAGCCTTAGCTAACCCCTAGTATTGGCTGTCTGTTTAAGGCACAACCAATCACAGACTAACTAGGCAGTGGTTTACTAACTAATGTAGCTAATTAATTCCTTAGAGCCACCACTGACCCCTAGCATTAGTGGTCTTCTTACAACACCACTAATCACAAATCAGTTGGGCACTTAGGAGTCTAACTAGCCTAAGCTATTTTAAGCTCAGCAAAAACCATCCTAATAGCTAACCATCATGGTTCAGTTGTTCTCTCACCCTAGTGGGGAATTAGAACATGTTGCAGTTAAGAGTCCTCATGGTTGTCAAGCATCAAAACTCAGAATAAGAACATGTGAGTTAAACAGGGGACTTACAAGCTCATGTGTAGAAACAAACACACAAACTAATTAAGACAAACATAACATGGATAATACAATCACACACAGAACACAACAGGATATAGCATAACATAACAAACATAACAGGAGCATAACAATTAACAGGAAACAATATTAAGCAGAACACATTATCATTTAACAGGACATGAAAGTCCTGGATGTTGGCTACTCCAAGCATGTCTTACAAAAACACCCACAATTCCCTTTTATACCCAATACATCAAATTAGGGTTATCACCCATTTTCCCAAAATGCCACAATATAACAGTACAATTAGGTTTACCGCTTATCTAATGTCATGGGTCTAATTTGAGCCCATTCCCCTACTCTAATTCTCTCCTGGTACGGTTCCAACATGAATTAGGGTTTCTAGAAAAAACCCCCAAATTACAGAGAAATTAGGAATTGAAATTGAACTCACCTAACATGTGATTTGACGAGTCTTCTTTCGACCCATTCTTCTCCTCAGTCTCCTGCTCCATTCCCATGCTTCAATTACGTCTTTCCAACTCGTCCTATTTTATTGATTTCTTCCCTAGGTTTTTAGAGAGAAATTAGGGGAGAAAACTATATAATAGGAGGCTAGAACAAAGGGGGTAATGATGGTGGAGGATAGGGGTGATGATGGTGGAAGTGTGGTGGTGAAGCGGCAGTGGCAGAGGTGGTGTTCTGGTGGTGGCAGGACATGGTGTCTCTGCAGAGGGGGTGAGGTCGATGGAGAGGAAGGAGGAGATGTTTGGTTGAGGTTAAATGATTCGGTTGCTAGGGTGTTAGGCGGGCGTATCGAGTCTTGATGTTCTGTGACTCTGAGCTGCGAGATGCGAAGATGGTAGGTAGATCGGATGGTGATGCGGAGGCAAGCGAGGAGCGACCGTCGGATGAATGGATACAACGAAACGAACGGTACTTGATGGAGTTAGGTACTGTAGTGTAAGGCGGAGATATCAATCTTCGATGCACAGCAAGGAAGCGACCGTTGGATTCAACTACCATCTAATCTGAAGGCTTGGAATTTCAGCGCTGTGGTGCTTGGCAGAGACTTCAGATTTTGATGCTCTATGAAGGAGCGACCGTCGGATGCTCCTGAGAACCGATCTGATGGCTGAGAACGGAGGCGCTTTTGTGTGTAGAAAATGAGGTTGTGCGCACCATTCTTCGCGGCTTCCTTGCGTAATTTCTCCCGGCTTTTCACTACTTTTCTGCTCTTTTCGCTTCGCGACTCATCCGAACTTTATTTATTACCTAAAAATGCAAAATTAATTAATAAAAATATTTATTCTTGAAAACAATGAAAATACAGAATATGGGATAAAATGTAGAATTAATGCCCAAAAGATGAGTTAAAATGCCAACAAAAAGGGATAAATATATACAATATTTGGCACTCATCAAATACCCCCAAACCTGAATTTTACTTGTCCTCAAGTAAAAAAAAACTAAGGAAATCCTAACTATACCACTGTCGCTGGTCTCTCGAATGCATTTAGCGTATGCACTAAGCCTTTTAAACCACTAAGTGTCCCTAGTGGACGAGTTGAAGTCTCGTGAAGGTTTACCAGAGGTGTGCCTACAAAACCTAAGGACAAATATAAGCTCAGATTCCATCAAACGTGACATGTGCAAAACAGTTTAAGCTCACAGCAAAATGGAGATGTCAATCTAGCTATCGAAGGCACAATCCTAGCACTGATAATAAATAAGGACATGTGATAAGAGTGTAAAGTGTATCTACACATGTGTAAAGAAAGATCTGAAGTCATGACTACTAATCACCAAGAGATAGTTTCTCAGGCTAAGAACTGAGGTCGAAATCTAGCTAGCTGTCCGGACTTTACGAGAATTGTGAATGAGTTGGAGGTATTTCACAATTTCTCGCGTTGTACATCAATGGCATACACCCTCCTTGCTTATTACAACGAAACAACAAAAGATGACTAATTACATGACTCTTATTTACATTGACTATTCTCTCTTTTTATTTTTTGAACAAGAGATGATGGAATTGATAAATACTTGATTTTTTTTTTGTATTTTTTGTATTTTTTTTTTTAAAGCACTGATACACTTTTGATACATAACAAAAAGAAACAAAAGATTACATGACACTTTGCAAGAGGTAGCCCTTTTTGATGCACCTAGTTAAATTCGATGGTTGTCTTTCTTAATGTAACCTCCACCTTCTATCCCAACCAACCAAAGAACAAGCTAGTCAAGTTTCGTTCAGTATTCTAAAGTGATTGGCAATCGTAACTTCCTATCCAACACCTTGAAGATCGAGGCCATACATGTATTGGTAGATCGTGCGCGTGCAAATTTCTTATCACTATGTGAATTGTGCTAGAATCAGGGTGCCTAAATATCTAGACTAAGACTCCTAATAAAAATACATATTTGCACAAGAGTCAACATTTCAAGGTAAATGAGCTCCATTTTTTATGATTTTTTTCAATTTTTTATTTTTTTTTGAATTTTGATTTTTCAATTTTTTTGGAATTTTTCAATTTTTTTCAAAAAGAAGGAGTTCGTTTTCAGTTATAGCATATTATCGTGGTATCTACTCTATACCCCCAAACCTAAACTAAACATTGTCCTCAATGTTTCAAAATATGGAAAGAATTAAAATGCAACATATGGAAAGGGACATGCTGAGTAGAGTAAAAGGAGAGAGAATACCCGATTTCGGCGAAAGCAGAATTAAAACTCCGTTATTCAAGGCAAAAATCCAACATATTTTAGCCGAGATCAAATTGGATTAGCAAAATATATACAAAAGGAACAAAAGGTTTTTTTTTTTTTTTTTTTTTTTTAAATAAAATAAAATTTGGTTTTTGTATGGGAGCAAGCCCACTGTGCAAGCCTCTAATGAAATGGATGGAAGGCTGCGGCCCACGAAACACTAAGTTTTAATTTTGAAAGTTTAATTTGGCCCAGTTGGTTAAGGCCCGACGTTTGTTTTAAAACTTTGGTTTCGAGGTCCACTTTCGAGTGGAATACAAGTCCAATTGATGCTTACAAGCTCAGCTGGGTTTAAACCCAGAGTTCAAAATACAAGTCCAATGAAAGAATTTAAACAAGCCCACAAAAAATAAATACAAGCCCACAAATAAATTATTACAAACCCAAAATAGAAAAATAAAAAGCCCAAAAAATTGGGTTAATTATTACAAGCCCACAATTAAAGAAATTTGGAAGCCCACAGGTTGGGTTCTCTCAATGAATGGGTTTAGGCTTACCTTTTTAGCACAGCCCAGCTGCTCTGATATTGTTGCAAAAACCCAGTTGGGTTTTGGTTCTTTTCCTTGGTGGCGTCCCAGCAGAGGAAAAACAGGTTCAGAACGGCAGGTCCAACAGCAAATGAAATGAAGCAGATGCAGATGCAAATGCTATGCAATGAAATACAAAATAGCTACGAAAAACACAGATAAAACACAGCACCAATCCCCGGCAGCGGCGCCAAAAACTTGGCAGGCCCGGAGATGTGTATAATTGAAGCGATAAAAACGGGGGCCTACAGTAATACCGCAAGTGCACGGTCGTCGGTTGTAGCTCGTGCAAGTACGGGTCGATCCACAGAGATCGGGTGTGTTTTGGAAGTGATTTAGCTAATTGGGTTCCTAGATTTGCTTTGGGCTTAGAAGCCTTTTGGCTTAAATTGGGCTTGAGTACTAATGGGTTTGTTCACAATAAAATGAACTGAGCTTGGGCTCAGTTAGTCTTTGAAATGCAAATGGGCTTAGGCCTTAAACTTAGGCTTTTGATTAAGCCTGAATTGGATTGGGCCTTAATAATGAACTTGGGCTTTGGTTTTGGTCTTCTGATGAGCCCAAGTTGTGCTCTGGGCTTTTGGTTTTAGAAACTGGGCTTGGTTACTGAGGACTGGGCCTTAGGCTTCACTGAAGTGAATTGGGCTCAGTTGGATTGGCCTTTGCTTGGCTGCAGGAGCAGCAAGTCTGCACAGCAGCTGCAGGAGAAGAAGTGGCAGCAGCTTGGCAGCAGGCTTGGCAGAGGCAAAGAAGCAGCAGGCACCAGTAGCAGCAGTAGGGCAGCTGCACAGCAGGTAGTAGCAGCAGCAGGAGCAAGAGCTGCACAGCAAGGCCAACAGCAACAGCAAAAGGAGAAGTGCTGCAGGGCAAGTGCAACAGCAACAGCAGCACAAGGAGTGGTAAACAGTGGCTCTAGGCCAAATTGGAAGCAAACCAGAGAAGCAACTGACCCCTAGCATTAGTGGTCTTCTTACAGCACCACTAATCACAAATCAGTTGGGCACTTAGGAGTCTAACTAGCCTAAGCTATTTTAAGCTCAGCAAAAACCATCCTAATAGCTAACCATCATGGTTCAGTTGTTCTCTCACCCTAGTGGGGAATTAGAACATGTTGCAGTTAAGAGTCCTCATGGTTGTCAAGCATCAAAACTCAGAATAAGAACATGTGAGTTAAACAGGGGACTTACAAGCTCATGTGTAGAAACAAACACACAAACTAATTAAGACAAACATAACATGGATAATACAATCACACACAGAACACAACAGGATATAGCATAACATAACAAACATAACAGGAGCATAACAATTAACAGGAAACAATATTAAGCAGAACACATTATCATTTAACAGGACATGAAAGTCCTGGATGTTGGCTACTCCAAGCATGTCTTACAAAAACACCCACAATTCCCTTTTATACCCAATACATCAAATTAGGGTTATCACCCATTTTCCCAAAATGCCACAATATAACAGTACAATTAGGTTTACTGCTTATCTAATGTCATGGGTCTAATTTGAGCCCATTCCCCTACTCTAATTCTCTCCTGGTACGGTTCCAACATGAATTAGGGTTTCTAGAAAAAAAACCCCAAATTACAGAGAAATTAGGAATTGAAATTGAACTCACCTAACATGTGATTTGACGAGTCTTCTTTCGACCCATTCTTCTCCTCAGTCTCCTGCTCCATTCCCATGCTTCAATTACGTCTTTCCAACTCGTCCTATTTTATTGATTTCTTCCCTAGGTTTTTAGACAGAAATTAGGGGAGAAAACTATATAATAGGAGGCTAGAACAAAGGGGGTAATGATGGTGGAGGATAGGGGTGATGATGGTGGAAGTGTGGTGGTGAAGCGGCAGTGGCAGAGGTGGTGTTCTGGTGGTGGCAGGACATGGTGTCTCTGCAGAGGGGGTGAGGTCGATGGAGAGGAAGGAGGAGATGTTTGGTTGAGGTTAAATGATTCGGTTGCTAGGGTGTTAGGCGGGCGTATCGAGTCTTGATGTTCTGTGACTCTGAGCTGCGAGATGCGAAGATGGTAGGTAGATCGGACGGTGATGCGGAGGCAAGCGAGGAGCGACCGTCGGATGAATGGATACAACGAAACGAACGGTACTTGATGGAGTTAGGTACTGTAGTGTAAGGCGGAGATATCAATCTTCGATGCACAGCAAGGAAGCGACCGTTGGATTCAACTACCATCTAATCTGAAGGCTTGGAATTTCAGCGCTATGGTGCTTGGCAGAGACTTCAGATTTTGATGCTCTATGAAGGAGCGACCGTCGGATGCTCCTGAGAACCGATCTGATGGCTGAGAACGGAGGCGCTTTTGTGTGTAGAAAATGAGGTTGTGCGCACCATTCTTCGCGGCTTCCTTGCGTAATTTCTCCCGGCTTTTCACTACTTTTCTGCTCTTTTCGTTTCGCGACTCATCCGAACTTTATTTATTACCTAAAAATGCAAAATTAATTAATAAAAATATTTATTCTTGAAAACAATGAAAATACAGAATATGGGATAAAATGTAGAATTAATGCCCAAAAGATGAGTTAAAATGCCAACAAAAAGGGATAAATATATACAATATTTGGCACTCATCAATACCCTGATCACATAGTAAACAATGAGGATTCTCAAGTATACCCCATCTATGTAATTTGGATCTTGTTTTCAGTCTCCTCAAGCAAGCTAGCCAGCAAATAATAGAGTGTCGAGGAATACGATTCTTAAACCACACAATATGGTGCCAATTCACCTCCTCAACAGTCCCACTGAGAGCATTGTAAGTCTGCTTCATAGAAAACTCTCCAATAGCACTAGCCTTCCAAATGCACAAGTCCTCCTCTCTAGAATCAAAATCCACACCCTGCAGCAATACAGAGCTAGTACAAGACTCATTATGAGTACAGATAGGAAAATTCCACACCCCATTATCCATAAAGAAATCTAAATGCAATTAATCATTAGGCAAATGTAGTTAAGACACTCCTGAGGAAACCAGTCAATAACTCCACCATTAGGATGCCAGAAACCATACATAAAATTGGTATTCTCACCATTGCCAATGCATACTCCCATAAATTGCTGAGCCACACTTCTACATTCCAAAATACGCCTCCAGCTCCAAGAGCCATCTTGAGG
Organism: Papaver somniferum; assembly: GCF_003573695.1. Taxonomy (NCBI): domain Eukaryota; kingdom Viridiplantae; phylum Streptophyta; class Magnoliopsida; order Ranunculales; family Papaveraceae; genus Papaver; species Papaver somniferum. The sequence continues at coordinate 74,686,181 of NC_039363.1, forward strand.
GGTACTCATGGACCAAAAATCCTTAGATTTAATAAGATTGGAGTGAATCCAGTTAGTCCAAATAGTATTTTAACCAGAATTAATATCCCAAATATGTGTAAGGTTTGCAGAAACATTTCTTATATCCAAACTCTTAATACCAAGTCCCCCAGACTTCAAAGGAGTACAAATCTGAGTCCACCCAACAGGATTATGTTTTTTATCTAAATCAGAACCAGACCATAGAAATCTCTTGAAAATAGAATTAAGCTCTTTAATTACTCTTTTGGGAAGCATAAAACAAGAGAACCAGAAATAAATCATCCCACTGAGAACATGTTTGATAAGCATCAATCTACCAGCAAAAGCCAAATGTCTTGACTTCCAAGATTTCACTCTTTTAGTAACCTTATCTAGAAGGGGCAGACAATCGTTATAATAAAGTCTAGTAGAGATGAGAGGAAGTCCTAAGACCTAACAGGTAATACTCCTTTTGAGCAAGATAAACATTCCATAATTGAACTAAGAGTAACTTCATCAACAGCAGAAGAGAAAAGAGAGGTCTTCTTACAATTTATCTCAAGCCCAGAGAATTGACTAAACTCTTCTATAACTCCAGCCAAGACCTGAGAAGCCTTCACAGTACCTTTGAAAAAAACTAAGACATCATTTGCAAAACAGAGATGGGTAAGCTGAGTAGTCTTACACTTGGGATGTAAACCAAAAGAACCAGAAGAGCCCTGCTGCTTCAATAGAGCACTGAAAACTTCCATAACCATAACAAAGATATAAGGAGATATAGGACAACCTTGCCTAATTCCTCTTTTAGCCCCAAAGAACCCAAAAGGAGAACCATTTACCATCACTGAAAATCTAGAAGTAGAAATACATGAATAAATCCAATCAATAAATTGATGAGGAAATCCAAGCTTCTTCATAACAGCTCTAATAGGATCCCAGCTAACAATATCATAAGCCTTTTGCAGATCAATCTTCAAGGAACACCTAGGAGTGCCACTAGTCTTGTGGTAGTTCCTGACAATCTCATGTGCTAACAAAATATTATCTTGTATAGATCTTCCAGAAATGAATGCTGACTGATTAGAGCTAATCAAACCCTTCAAAACAAATTTCATTTTAGAAGCTATAATCTTAGAGATACACTTATATATAACATTGCAACAAGAAATTGGTCTAAAATATCCAATGGTAGAAGGATTGTCACATTTAGCAAGCAAAGTAATAAAAGTACAATTTATCTCCTTCAACATCTTACCAGATTTGAAAAAATTCTGCACTGCTGCCACAAAATCATCTCCAACAATAGACCAGGAAAATTTGAAAAAATAACTATTAAACCCATCTGGACCAGGGGATTTAGTAGAATGAATTGAAGAAAGAGCTACCACTATCTCATCTCTAATAACAGGTTTGACCAGATCCACAACATCATCAACAGAAACCATCTTGTCAATGTTAAGTAATTCAATAAAAGCTTCACTAGCATCAGAAGAAGTCTCCTTAGTAAATATGGAGTCAAAGAAATCAATGCACTCAGCAGCAATAGCTTTATCATCCTCCAACTTAACATTGTCTCTAGAATTAAGAATTAGAATATTATTCCTAGATCTTCTCTCCCTCAAAGAAGAATAGAAAAACCTAGTATTGGAGTCCCCCACTTCCATCATTTCACTTTAGACTTTTCCTTAGAAATAGATTCATCATATTTAGCAAGCTTTGCATAAGTCTTTACAGCAACCTTCTCAGCTTGGGCAATAGAGCTGTTTAAAGGAAACTTTTGTAGTTGTTGTTGAATACTATGCATATTATCTCTGGCACAAATAACCTGTTCAGAAAACTTCTTAAACCTCTCCTGCTTCCAAAGAATTAAAATCTTCATCAACCTTTTTAATTTACCCACAAGAACCATCATAGGGTTACCTTGAATTGGTTCCTTCCAAGCCTGCCTTACAATATCCAGAAAATCAGGTTCCTTAGTCCAAAAACTGCAAAATTTATAAGGGGGAGGAGCATGAAACCTACCTTCAAAAATACTAACAACAGAAGGACTATGATCAGATATTCCTGGGACCAAAAACTCAGCTCATGATTCAGCAAAACATTCCAACCATTGCATATTAACTAACATTCTATCAATTTTAGAGGCTATTCTAGTATCACCAACTTGTTGATTACTCCAGGTGTAAAAACAACCACTATAACTCAAATCAAAAATCTGAGTATCTTGAATACAATCTCTAAAATCAGACAAATGAGCATAAATAACATCAGCACACACTACTTTATCACCAACTTCAAGAATGGAATTGAAATCCCCCAACAAAATCCAAGGTTTATAATTTGAAGCAGCAAACACTCTAAGATCATTCCACGGATGCCTTCTTTGAGTATTATCATTGCTCCCATAGACAAAAGCAGCCACAAAATTTTTATTTTGAAAAGTAGTAACATCTAAGAAAATAGATTGGGAAGAAGAATGAATAACCACAGCAAACATAATCTCTGGATCCCATCCCACCCAAATCCTACCAGAATTATCTAAGGGATAATTATCAACAAAATTCCAAGATTGGCTTATTCTACTCCTTATTCTATCTTTATTAAACTCCTGCACATGAGTTCAACTACACCATCATAGCTAATTTATTTGAAACAATAAAATTCTTAACTTCTACTTGTTTTAAAGGGTCATTCAAACCCCTTAAATTCCAGCATCCTACTTTGAGCATATTAACCATGGGGTTGGGGAGGGTTGAGTTTTTTTGCCTTAGGAGGCTTCCTTTCTGCAATCTTCACATTCAAAGTACTCTTTCCTTGGACAGAGGACTTAGGTAAGAAATGTGCTCTAGCACCAGACAAATCCAAATCTTTCTGCCCTTCATCCAATTTTTCTACTTGAGTCTGAACAAAACTAGCATTTTCCCCTGCACTATTAGAAGAACCTTCACAACTATTAGGAACAGCACAAGAAGGGAACACAATTTCCTTTTCTACCACTCCTACAATATGACCTTCATTACTCATCACCACATCCATACCTTCACCCACATCCTGAGCAGTAAGTTGTTGAAATTTATTATTCATAATGATGGGGATCTCCACCATAGGTACAGTACCACTACTAGAAGCAACATTACCAAGATCAACAACCGTATTATTGTTCTTACCTCTACTCCTCTTCTGAGGTTTAACTACCCAACCCTCATTAGTTGCAGGTTACTTAACTTCTCAGCACTTACCAAAGCAGCATCCTGAGCAGCAGCCACAACATCAGAAGCAGCAGCAACTACACACTTGTCTCTTGTATGCCCAAATACAGCACAATGGGAACATTTTTGAGGCTTCCAGTTGTACTCTACTGGAACCTTAATTCTAACATTTCCCACCATAGCATCAATTTGACTAGGCAAATCAGAATCAACATTCACCTCCACACAAACTCTAGCATAAGTCATTCTAGACGTGGTAGCAGTTTGCTTATGTAACATTAAAGGAACACCAATAAAACTAGCAAGCTTACCTAATCCTTTAGGATTCCATAGGTGGATAGGAACATCCTTCAAATTAACCCAAATTGGAATTGTCTTGAGAGTAGCTAGCTCCTGCTAAATCAACAGAGACCAAGGTCTTACCACAAATGGCTGGATGGAAATGAAAAAACACTCACGCTCCAATGCAGCAATTCTATCTTCAGCTGAGGCAAATTCAAAAACAAAGACAGAATCCCCATGGAGAGTCATTTTCATCTCCCCTTTCAAATTCCAAGGTCTTTGAACAACATTCTTAACCTGAAGAAACGGTAGCCTCTTCCCAACAAAACATCCAACAACCAAATCCTAACATCGATGAGCATCTGCTGCTACTTCTGCTTCTGAGAACACAATAAGCTTCACCCCCTCAACCAAACCAGGTGGATCATACACTAGGGGTTCATGAACAGATTCACCTTTAGAGATACCCAACATATCAGTCCATCGTAAGTTACCAGAAACCCTAGTTTCAGAACTAGGAAAACCCGGAACGCTACCAGCCATTAAATAGTAAACAAAAAGCAGAAAAATGAGAGAAAACAAGGAATTAAACAACACCAATCATCAATCCAGCCAAGAAGAAGAAAATATCGAAATCTCTCAAGAAGATTCAGATCGAAAATTGAAGCCTTGGCTAGAGTCAATGTCGCAATAAAAATCGCCTCCTATACCCTTGACTTTCTCTCTCCTCTTTCTATTTGAGAATGGCGAAGTTGCCCCACGAACAAGAGGCAAAGTTATTCAAGAGCTACTTGAACTTCTCGCATCCGATAATAAAACAAAACTTCGACCCAAATGAATGCGCTTGGGCTTATGGGATGAACATTTTTGACTTGGAAGCATGGAGGAAAACTAACATTAGCCAAACCTACCATTACTGGCTTCAACATGTAACTCCAAATTTTAATTCCATCATTATAGTTTTGATGCCTTAGTTAGCCGCACTTATATTAAATCTCATAATTCTTTATATGTTTACATAACCTGAAGTCCGACTTGAGTCTATGGCAGTTAGGGATATTGCCCCCTGGTCTTATAGCTTTTCATGGTCATGTTTATACCATTGGTCCTTTCTGGCACATGTTAGGACTTGGATATCAAGAAAACACAAATACAGCTGAAGCCGAAAAGGCTGGTGTAATCCACTTTAATGGTCGAGCAAAGCCTTGGCTCGGTATAGATTTTCCGCAACTTCAAGTACTATGGGCCAAGTATGTTGATTTTTCTGACAAGTTTATTAAGAGTTGCCACATTAGAGCCTCTTTGTTTTAAACTTAGTGAAGAAAGAAAGTTCGGATGATATGTGCATATTATAGTGAACAAATTTCAAGAATTCGAGAAGACTTGGAAAGACTTGGTGGTTGATTAGCTTTTGAGAGGCTTGAAAATTGAAAGAACAGAGCACTGACTCTGGTTTCAACTTCTCTAGATGGAACTGCTATTCTTGTTACTTTTCTTTCATTCGTTTTCCCTTTTACCTCACTGAAGTTGGGAACTCTTTTTGAATTTTTTTCTTTTGAGCCAGTCCCTTGTAAAACTTAAAGAGCAGAGTTTAATGAAAATTTTATAGTACTAGGGGGCCATCTAATAGTATCGGCCTCTAGAGGTCCCTTTAATGCCGGACATTTTCAAATGTTTTAGAAAAGAGGAGGGATCCAGTCAAACTTTATTATCACGTTATCTCAAAAGTGGGACATAACTTTTGTGAATAAAAACCAAATCTTAACGGGTTTGAAACTAATATTTTGGGAATATGTTACTATTATATAACTATATGTTCCTAGCGAAAATGAGTGTATTCCGTTACGTATAACACCATCATCTACTACTTTGAAAATGAGCCGTCGAAAATCAACGGATTCCTGACCGTTGAAATAACCGGTAGATCATGAGGTTTTATATTTCGAAATGTGCTCATTTTTGGCAGATCATGAGGTTTTATATCTTCAAAATATTAGCTTCAAACACATTACATTTTAGTTTTATTCGCAAAGACGACGTCCAGCCAACGTGTAAGACAATATGATATTAATAGTATGAAGGGATCCTTCCTCGATAGGAAACATGGAAACTATGTGAAGCCCATGTTATTATATGTTTAACATTTAGAAACCCCGCAAAATGAATCCTTAATTAAGAGGCACGTTTTTGTAAGATTCTGTTACTAATAGGCCCAAAATTTTCTGGACTTAGGTTTTGAATTTTGGGTCATTTACACATATGTCCCAGTTTCTTAAGTTGTTTACGAAATAATCCCGTTTTTTTCAAAACTTACAAATTAATCCCGTTACAAAGATTTCCATCCAGTTACAAGTTAATTGGTGTTAACTGACATGTGGAAGATTTAGGATGACCTGAGATGCCCAATATACCCTTCAGTTAAACTTGTTTCCTCGTTTCTTCAGGAGGATCTCATCGACAAACTTTGTCTTCTTCACCTGTTAGAAGCCAGATAGAAAAACCATAAAATCGTAAAAATAGAGCAAGGCAAGCTAACGACACTAACACTACCATTTATTGATAACATTGAATCAAAGATCCAATACTCAAAACATCCAAAAAAAATATCTCTGGGAGATAGCTAATATCCTAACAAAGTAAAAGCTAATCTAAAACATAACCAAATAAACAGAGCAAATGCATGAAGTTTTATAGGTCTCACTTGAAAGCAAACAAAAGACATCCTAACCAAAACTAGTTTCAAGTAAATCTTCTTGGCTTCTTCGTTGCAGGCATAGAACCACCAGCACTTCCAGCTTGTGATGATGACTGGGATTGAAATGCCAGTCCGCCTTCTTCAGATGTAGACCTATTTCTCTTTGTATTAGAGCCAATTGCACCACCAGGACAAGTTGTCTTGTTGTGACCAGGCAGCTTGCATTTGCTGCAACACCTGACTTTCTTCTCGGATAGGGTCTCATTATAGGCCTTCCTTTTGTTCTTCCTAGGCCGGCCTGGTTTCCTAATGAGCAATGGAGGAACAATAGTTGTTCTTGGCTGTATAAGAGAAGAACAAAGGAAGTTAATATTGCATAATACTAAAAATGATTACTTAGCTGCCGCAAAAATTAAACATCCTAAATATCTACACTATATATGTTACTGCAGGGTCTGGAATCCGACATCCAAACACTAAAATCCATTAAGTAGCTAGGTACAGGGTTCATACAAGAATTGAGAAGAATTGAGTTCAGATATTTCACAGAGTACTTTGAATTCATGTATCACAATTGTACTTTTAAGTAGATACACACATATATTTAAGGTAAACCTAATAATGTAATGTAAAAGGTTGTCTAAGTTCATAGTGCAAACATAAATCAGATCCAATTAAGGACAATTAAACATGAATAGTTGATAGTTAGGAAAAAACCTCATCCCAGTCCTCAGGCCCTTCCAATGGCACCATATCAGGGGAATAGGTGGTCCTGTAGTTATCCACTGAGTAATATCTGGCACAATACCTATAAAAATGCACACAAGAAAAACAAACAGGTTTAACATTTCATATATTGGTAATAAAGAAAGAATCATAGATAAAACTACATGTGTTATGCACACTTACTCAACCCAATTGGGCCTGATTTGCTGCAGAGCACAGACTGCGTGTTGACAGGGGAAACCCCTCAGCTGCCATTGCATGCAGCTGCAAGTATGTTTCTCAAGGTCAACAGTGAATATTGTATTATGTATGCTTGTGACTTCATAAAGCTTGCCAGCAACCGCTCCTTCTACCTTATATTCCCCCGTTTTCTTAAACATCTTCTTCAATAATTTTTTGGCAGTAGGAACCAAATCCCCAGAATCCCATCCAACACAAGCATTTCTTCTCTTGTAAAACAGCCCCATCACCAGCTGTCCATACATCAAAACTAGCTTGCAGACAGGTTTCTCCCTAATGTTGGTTATCATGTTATTGAAACTTTCAGAAAAGTTGTTACTCAAGTGTTCACAAGCGCTCTTGTGGTCAAAAAAGGCCCTGCACCAGCTTTTAGGATCCTCGCCCATCAAATACTGACAAGCACTAACACTCTCTGACATCATACTATCCATGTGTTCCTACAGTTGAAACATATTTAGTGTTACAAGAATTTTACTTTCTAAGAATAAAAAATGTCACTCATTTCATTTACGGACTAAAACAAACCTGAAAGTGTTTAGGCTTATAAGCTCTAGCAGCATTCCAGAATAGTGTGTGTAGTTTAGATCCCTTGTAGTGCATTTTGAAGTTTGCATACATGTGCCTGCCATGAATATAGAACATACTTTATGTATTTTGTAACAATAAAATGATCAGGTTGGAGGTTAGTTTGTAACCTGAAGCAGAACCTATGTGGTGAAGTAGGGAACAACTTTTGGACAGCGTCTCTCAAACCCTTCTGTCTATCAGATATGAAGTTGATTGGCTCAACGGGATGATCAACCAATCTATGCTTGAGATTATTCAAGAACAAGAACCAGTTCTCCGCACACTCGTTTCTACAAACCATGATACCCAAAGGAACCAATCCATTCTGCCCATCAAGAGCAGTGGCAGATAGTAGACAACCACCATACTTTCCCTTCAGGTGACAACCATCCAGCCCAACCACATTTCTACAACCATTTATAAAACCCCTCATTGGGGCATCAAAAGATATGGTCACAGATTCAAAGCGATTGTCTCTGCACGAAGAAACAAGGAAAGTTTTAAAACTAGAACTCAAACTAATCAATTTTACGAACAATTAAAGAAATAATATTACCTTCCGTAAGTGAAAGTAGCAATTGATCCGAGATTAGTCCTTTTGATCATTTCACACAGACTTGGTATGAGTCTAAAACTCTCATCAAAGCTTCCGTTTATCCTCTCCAACACATTGTTTCTAGCCTTCCATGCAACGTGATACGGGATCAAGGTGTTGTGGCTTGTCCAAAACTCGGCAGCAATCTCAGAAGGTTTAGGTACATTCTTTCCATGTGACTCCCTTAGCTTGTTGATCACATGTTGAGCTACAAATTCTGGATTTGCACATGAATTCCTCCCATAAGGATCCCCAATACAAGTGTGGTGCAAGTGGAAATCTCTTATGCTCCAAGTCGCCTCACCAGGGATCCTCCTTGCAGATATATACCACGGACATAGAATGGGCTCTCCAAAGCCTTTACACACAGCCTTGATTCTAATATTATCACTCTTACTAAACCTGCATTCTGTCCTAGTAGATACACAGTATTTTCTGAGATGTTTCTTAAAAGCGGTCTTGTCTGGAAATTCCATCCCCTCATCAATTCTGTCATCGACTACAACTTGTATTTCATTTTCTGGTTCAGGGAATAACTCATTATCCACTGAATCAGCAGCAACAAGGAAATCTTCAAAATCACTGTCATCAAACCAATGTTTCCCATTATCAACCACTCTAACTTCATGATTAGGTAATGGCCTACCAACCATTTCAGGACCATAATCATCTTCTGATCCATTAGCAATTTCCTTCCCTGTACCCTTTTCAATCTCAAAATCAATCAGTGGTTCCTTAACTTCTTTGACAACTGCAAGTCATGACAATCAACAAGTAAAAAGTAATTAACACATCGGGTATCATTATATCATTATAAAAACCAATTTTAAAAGAGAAACCAACACTACCTTCAACTTCATCATCCGTCTCCAACAACTGGTCATAATGATCATCTACATGTTCAGAGGCTATACAAATACACATTAATATCAAATTGTAAACATAACATAATCGATGAATTCTAAAATTTTAAAATATGAACATTACCTTCATCGTCTTCCTCACTATCCTTACCAACACTGCTTTTCATACTAAAATTGTGTAAAAACTCCTTCCAATCTGCATCATCTTCACCCTCACTGTATATGAGTGGTTGGCTCCATGGTTGGTCTTCCGGGTGACAATCATCTGCATTAAGATTCTGAAGGTGCAACACTGATTCCTTAGTCGCATTGACAGCTTCTTCAACAAGATCTACTTTATCCGCGGCTGATTTCCAGAATTCAGTACCTTGTGAATCATCATCTAGATTCACAATGCCCTGACTACTAGCCTGTGTCGGCTCCTCAACATGGTTCTCAAAATCCAGAACCATCTTTGCTAAATTAACACCAACTGTGTTTTTAGCTTTTTCAATCAGCCTCGGGCTTTTCCTGTGAGATAAAGTTACCCTTGGCCCTTTCTGAGGTGTTGAATCCCTGTTACATAACAAAAGAGCATTATCACTAAAAGATATTCATCATATGCTAAAAAAAAAATATCACCAACATACATCATATTATCACACTAGCAGACAAACAATCAAACTGTAAGCAATAGACCAATAACAGGGCCAGTGAAAAGAATATATTGTATCATGGAAGTAATCTCTCTTTTGATTATGCTTAGACAAAAGACTGATTAAAAATGTAGGAAGATGAAACAGAGGGAGACATTAAGCATAGGCACATACACCAATAGGAAAGAAACTAAACTGTGGCAAGAGGAAAACTAAATAGCAGCTCACAGTGTGCTAGATTTTAACTGCCTAGCCATCTAACAAATTAAACAAAAATATATGCACCAAAGCAATTATTAGCTAAGAAAGATACTTTTTATCTGAAGCATTAAACAGTAACACAGCAAAGTGATCAAGATGAAAGTACGAAACAAAATAAAACTACAAGCCAACACACCACAGAAATCTTTGTTCAAATGTGAACATGCCGGTCATTGATATGAAGTGCTACACACATTACCAGCAAACTCGGATACAGGTGCAAACTCGCATTACCACTATCAGATATTCATCATATGCTAAAAAAAACGAATTTTAGAACAGAATATGATCACTTTGACAAGAGGTTCTAAGAATTAGGTAAAGCATGGTTTAACACGACAAAATATCATTAAAAATCATGCAAAATGGTAATAGAATCATGAGGGGTAGGCATATCTCTCTAGAAATTAACGTCAATACATTGAAATTAATCAGTTTACTAACTAAATAAAAGCATATCATCTTGAATAACAGAACATGACAGAAGAGACATCTAACCTGTTATTTGCTTGGGCCTGTTTCCAACTATTTGTAACTATATGCCCAGAATCAGGTTCCATGTGACTGCAAGAGAATTTTCATAATAATTTATTAAGTTATAACAAATATGTACAATAAAATTCATAAACAAAAATGCTAAAATAACTAAACAAAATAGATACACAAGTGCCTGAACGTAAAACTTCAGCAGAAAATGCGTATAGCATATATGATCAGTCAACTTTCTCAATCTCGTAAGTATCAGTCAATACTAGTTTAAGAGACCCTGGCTAGACCACTGCAATTTTTTTGGTGAAAGTGCTTGTAAAACACTTGAATAAAAACCAATCTCGTAATTCTTAAACATGATGCAACATACCAATACCAAAATAAACATCTACATATTATCAAAAACCAAGTATAATGGTCTAAGTAATGAGATGTAATCTCAGAAACACCCATAAATCTAGAGACAAAAGGATAACAAAAAGAAGATTCAATTTCAGGAACTCATTAATGAGATGTAATCTCAGAAACCCCTTCTACTACAACCACACAAATATAA